>NW_010223626.1:0-54938 GCF_000690775.1 Eurypyga helias | reverse complement strand
TCTCCGGAGACAGCCCAGAATCCGTTGGGCTTTCTGGGCTGCCAGCGCGCACAGACGGCTCACATTCAACTTTTCTTCCACCAGTCCCTAAGTCCTTCTCCTCAGGGCTGCTCTCTCTCCATTCTCCACCTAAACTATACTTGTACTTGGGATTGCCCCATCCCATGTGCAGGACCTACATGCAAGCCAGCTGGTCAGAATCTGTCTCCTAAGGCTGTACTGGCAGTACAAGGGTAAACACCAGTGTAACACTAGTGTAAGGGTCTTGGCCAGCAGCAGAGGCACAGTCAGTTATCTAAGGTGCATCATTGTCCCTCACTTAAGCTGTACTCCAAGGGTGCAAGATTTGGGGCTCTCAGCAGATGGTGAGACCCTCCTGCTCCTGCAGAAGAGGGCAGTAGCAGCCAGCAGTGCCAGTGGCAGACCTCCGCAAAGGAGACTGAAGGGGAAGCCTGCACTGCCCTTTCAGTCCTGTACCTGCCTGGTCGGGAGAGGATTTCACCCTGCACGGCTGTTATGTCAGTAATGCAAGGTTTTTAAACGGCTCAGCCTAATCTGCGAGCTTTCAGAGTCCACTTTCAAATGCAATGTCCTGTTTAGTTTTAGCACATCAACAGCATGCTTTCTTAGCCTATCTGTATGCATTATCGACTGCTGTAATGTATCATGTACTGAGCTACAGCATCATTACAGGTAAGTGCTCAGGTTTAAATGCAAACATAATTGCATAATGTGGTACAGCCAGGAAGAATAATGCAGGAAATAGAGCCAGCTCCATCTGATAGTGCAATCTGACTGGAACGCTGACCGTTCGGATCAAACACACAGCCCAGATGGGGCAACCAAGAATAAAAGTGCTTTGTGGTATCTTTATTGTCATCATCAAAAACACTTATCTGCCAGAAAGGTAAAAAGGTGAAGATGGGACTCTTACAGAAAAGGTCACATAAGCAATAGGGTAACAGTGGGTTTTGATGGCTAGGAAGATGTCACGCCTTAGTAAAAACTACCTTTGCACTGTGACTTCAGCTGAATTTGCCAAGTCCTAATGGGAATCTGAGCATTAAGTGGCATTTAGAAGACTGGGAACCCCTGTGCCGTTTCCCTGCAGTCAATGGTGTCTATGTAATTGCAGTAAATCCAGATAAACCCCAGGATCCTACTGTGCAAGGAACTGCACAAGCACAGAAGAATGTTCCTGATGCAAGACGCCTTGAAAATGAGGACATATCTACAACAGATATGTACATTTTAATGTATTTATTTTACATAGCTAGAATTAGAACTGATTCTCAACAGAACAGTGCTTCTATCTATTTATTTTTTCTCTTTTTTTTTTGGTAGTTTGAGTTCACAGTGGCACACCTATAGACAATTTCAGCAGGGGTGCAGACAGCACCGCAACATAATCCAGAAGGCAGCGGAAGTTAATTTAACCGCTACGCCATGAACAATTACACCTCCGCTGAGGCAACATCACGCATGTTACAGGACAGTAACCCCTCTTGTCATTTCAAGAGATTGTAGCCAAAACTTCATTTTAATCAGACAAGATGTGAGAGTAGCGTGAGAGAGAACCTCTCGACCAACACGCTGCCCTCTGAACTGAGAGGCCTTTGAGGCGAAAGCACAAACTGCTGCTGTTTGAGCTATAAAGCCATCCCTCTGTCTTGCAGGGCTGTAACAGCTCATCTTTGTTGGGCACACAGATTCCCCTGAAATTATGTACACTCTGTGGCTTTCACTGTCTGCCCTCCCACACACACATTTATCTGACCTTGAGTCGTTTGGTAGGACATAAAATTCAGAGTTCTTTTATCCAAAGGACCCTTGCTGGCACATCCTTACCTCAACATCTGAATCCATTCAAGTGCTTGAGTATGCAGAAGGGGGCCTAGTAGCGTTTTCCAAAGGCAGATTTGATTTTAGGGTGAGATGGAGACTGTACTAAGTTACATACCCAAATGAGTGTGTACATACAGGAGATGGAAGTGCTTCCACACCCAAAAAGACCTGTGAACTGTTAGCTATCACCATCTGGAGAAACTTCTCCAAAAACTGTTGTCCCATGGTACCAACTTCAAGCCACTGAGGTACCTGGCAATCCAGCAACCACTTCTCCCACAGCTAAAAATGAACACTGGCTTGGGCCATCCTGGTGACCAGCGACTGCAGTCCCTCCTGCATGGGAAATCTCAATTTCTGCTTCATTGCCTGGGCCACCTCAGCTTTGAAGCCATGTTTCTAGCTCCAGTGGTTCCATCTCCTGACTCAAATCTCTGCTGACCCCAGTAGGGTTCCCAAAAAGGTGTTGCAGAGCAACACCGACTGCCCAATGATGACTTCTGCATCACCTGGCACAGAGGGATTCAACACAACAAGGACCTAAGTCCCAGGAACAGGAAAACACCAACAGACAGGCCTTGGCTGAGTCATCCCTAGAATTAACACTAAATTGTTTCATCTCTCTCCACCCAGCTTTGCAGAGTTCAGTCAGAACACCTAGAGCCACGCTGTGCGTGCCCACGTGGGCTCAGGGAGCAGCTCTCCTCAACACCGAGAGCAAAACCTGCATCTTCCACTCACCAAACACAGCTTAAGGCGGGAGGAAAAAAACGTAAAAGAATGAGAATTAGAGTGTGAAAGAGCAAGAGTGTGTGTGAAAGAGGGAGAACCATAATCCCTAAGTGGGTGAAGCTAAGCCTGATCCTTGATCAGAGTCACAGACCCAAAGAAAATGTGTGAAAGCAGGAAAATAAATCAATAAGCAAAATCGGCAATCTCTTCCCTCAATTTTATTTGAGGAAGTCAAATTTACCGAGCTCCTCACAAACTGTCTTTGGCTAAAATCACTGCTAATGAGCTCTGACATTTGAAAATTGACTGAATATGAGCTAACAGCTCCCAGCCCTACACCACCCATGAAGTTAACTGGGAATATTTTGTTAAAGCCGTAGACGGGCTAAACTGCTGCTTTATTGAGAAGATGCAGCGTTCACAGGAAAGTGGTTATAACATCCACTTCACCTGATGTTTCCCTGCCCTGGGATGTCTGCTTTTCTTCATAGGGACCACAGGGCGCTTGGTTCCCTCTGCTCCTTCCCATTGCTGTCGTAATTATTTGCTAGTTTTTATGAGGTAGCCTTACGATCCCTTAATGAAGTCCTTTGCTCTGCAGCTATTCACAAGGACAGACTGGAAACGAGGGGCTCCCACTTACGGAACTGCCAGTCAGGGGAAGGTACCCAGCATTTAGCAAGCAGTTGTTAAGTCAGTCTATCACCCGGCTATTACAGACTCATCATGAAAACAGCTTGGTTTTACTGGCAATCACATAAAATTAACCCTTTCCTTAAAGACAGAAGGGAGGCTCTAGCAGATTAGTTGTGGCAAAGTGCTTGAATATTTTGAGCTCTCCTCCTGCTGCAGCAATCACTTTTTAAAGTTTTTAATTGACACTCTCTGAGATGAAATTGTACAGCAATTAATTTGTCCTATAACTGTACATCTAGTTCCCACTGTTTTGTATATGAAAATCCTTGTAATAACACCAACAGTAACAAAACTGGGGGGAAAAAAAGAAAAACCAACATCTTTAAAAAAAGCAGCCCAACAAATACTATTCATCCTTACTCTAAACTCCATCCACAGAAGAAATCATGATGCAAATGATTTTGCTTCCATCACTATCAGTAGCTTACTGTAAGATCAAACTTTTTTATAAGGTCTCCAGGGAGACCTTATTGCAGCCTTCCAGTACCTGAAGGGTCCTACAAGGAAGCTGGGGGGGGGACTTTTTATAAGGGCCTGTAGTGACAGAACAAGGGGTAACTGGTTTAAATTGAAAGTGGGGAGGTTTAGATTAGATATCAGGAAGAAGTTCTTCCCGGAGAGGGTGGGGAGGCACTGTCACAGGTTGCCCAGAGAAGCTGTGGATGCCCCATCCCTGGAAGTGTCCGAGGCCAGGCTGGATGAGGCTTGGAGCAACCTGGGCTGGGGGAAGGTGTCCCTGCCCATGGCAGGGGGTTGGAACTAGATGATCTTTAAGGTCCCTTCCAACCCAAACTATTCTGTGATTCTATGATTCCATGATTCATGCTTTTTTCTATCCTCAGGATTTACCCACTTTTCTAAATGAAAAAAACACCGTGTCCCATACATACACACTCTATCCAAGGCTGCTTCTCACCTTTTGTGGATTGCATGGGAAGTCTAGTCCTGCACTCATGGCCCGAGGCCAGGTTGGGTACCAAACTCAGCTCTTCAGAGCTGCATCCCTGAAGAAGGAGTCTAATCCGGTACACACCTCACACCAAATACCACAGATGACAGAGGCATTACAGTGTGTTCAAATATAGGTTACAACACAGAAAAAACCACTGTAGAAATGGAAAGAGAAGGATATCCTTCTCCTCTGCAACTCATGGCTAGTAACTGCCTACCTGAATTGTTGGCTCATATCCTGTCAGTGGTTATCCAAATGATTAAGTGTCCCAGAGAACCCAATGGCTTTGGAAACCTGCAGGTTTTTTTCCTACATAAGTGCCTATGAATAAACCACCGATAATTAGGAGTGACTTGGATGAATATGGAGCCACCACAGCACCTGACACGTACCAACACTCACATGCAGGCCCAGCATCGGGCTGATTAAATCAAATCAGTTTTGATTTGGATGAGGAAACCTGGGTATTGAGGGGGAGATTTAAAATAACTTCAGAACTGGGAATTTGTATGTCAGCTGGGGCCTTAGCATGGATTTAGCTGCCTAAAATAAAACACCAAGAAAACACAAAAATAAAATAAAATGGCTCTGATTATTGCTCAAATCTCAAGGGAAACACACTCCACTCCAAACCTGGCATTTCAGTGTTTCAGACCAGAGGTTGTCTCCAACGGGACGGTCAAACCCGATTCTCTGTCATGGCCACATGCTTTTGGTGGTATTTGAACAACATGAAGACAACATCCTCATCTGTGATCCAACCACATCAAGGGCCCCTCCAATGGGCCCACTCTGACCAAGTCCACACTGCTAAAATCTTACAGTTTTCAAAGCAGGACAACTACATGCCTGACCCTTGCAGAGTGCCAAACCACACCTCAGAAACATTAGGGAAATAGTTGTAGGTCAGCCAATGCTTCTGTTCCACAGAAAACTCCTGTGTGGAGCATCAAGTCCACAGTATTACTCTGTTTGGGATTGGGGAGAGGACACAAAGCGACTGGTGGGGCAGAGACCTATGTTAGCGACGCAAAAGCTGCCTGAAACTGTCTTCAGCTCACATCACACCTAAGGATGGGCAAGACCCTCTTGTTTGTTAAGCTGTGCTCCAACACAGGAGAACAAGTCTGGGCTACAAGTGTTTCCAAGAAGCTCAGCCCTTTTCCAACTGAATTCAAAATGGAGAGATGAAGACACTGACTACGCGCAGAGCCCAATGCCACACACTCCAGCACAGACTCAGGCATCAAACACCCCTAGCCACTTCCCCCAAATTGAGAGAGTCAATTGGATGGAGAACCAGAGCCACATTTTCAACCACAAACAATCTTTCGTCCTCCAAAACTGCCTAAATGCCAAAGGAGTCAATTAGAGTCTCTGTCATAATTAAACAGGAAAGCAGCAGCAGCAAGACTCTGTGCAAGTGCCTGGGAGCAAGCAGAAAGAAAATTTGCCTGCACTCCCCTAGGAAGTCTTCCCCGCACCCTCCTGACCTTAATTCAAGCCCTTCCTTTGTGAAGGAAGGGAAAGATTTGCTTTCTGTTCCTGGGAGGAGCACCTCTGAAATGACACTTTTCTCTCTGAAGATGTGTTTCTCTTAAGCGTGGGGCAGAAATAAATGGAGGAGGTAAAAGGAAAACAGTTTTCTTTAAACTGATCCATGCTCAGTTCTGATTTCACACAGGTGTGTTCAAATGAGAGTGGAAAGGCTTTGATATGCTGTGGGTTACAGGGGACAGGCATCCCATCCTGGGGTAAAAGCACCCCATCCTGACGGTAACGGCAACCGATTCAGGGCGTAACAGCATCCCAACCTAGGGATAACTTCCCATGCACCTCTAGTGCAGCAGTACAAGTACTGGGGAGAAGAGGGCTCCCTGAAAAGGCATGTACAATTTAGGAAGCGATGTCCTGACTCATATTAGAAAAATGTTGGGATTGAAAAACCACCAAGAGGCTGTTCAAAATGGGAAAAAAAAAAAGAGAGCTAAAGTTCCATCCTTGATTTTTGGTCCAAGAGCAGGAGAGGAAAGAGTTAAACCTCAAATCAGGAAGCAAAAAGTTAAAGGAAAAAAAAGCACACCACAAGCACATCTCCTAAATTTCCCATTGCAGCCCCAGGCCGATCCCATTAGAAATAAAAAAAAAAAAAAAGAAAAAAATAAAAATAAAATAAAAACAGAGAAAGAAAGAGAAGCAATTTTGCTTATCCTTTTCTCACACACCTAGCAGCCACTTTTTAAAATTATTTATTTATTTACTTCCCCCTTTCAGAGCAAGGCCCTTATTTTCTCATTTAGTCCAACAGAAATTGTCCTCCTGGAATGACCTTTTTTTCTTTCTCTCTCTCCTCCTCTCCTTCTTCCTCCCCCCCTCCTCCTCGCTGCCTGCAGGCCATTGCCCTCGTGCCAGTAACTAGATAACACACTCTATCAGAGATTTTTTAAAAAATCATTGCAAAGGCACTAGGGCTGATAGTGGCATCAATCCTAGCCTGACACGGGCTCGGGTCAACCATTTATCTCTTCACATTGCCTGTGGTTACTGTGGAGGCCATCTTGGTTCTCTACATCTTAACCTTGCAGATGGTACCTCTCTCTGCTCTGACTGGCTTCGTGCTTTTATTTTTATTAGATTATTGTGGACTCCTCCACTTCCTTTCTATGAGGCTTGCAAATCTTTGTTGGTTTCATTGCGTTCCCCAACCCCTTGTGAAAATAACGCTGTGACCAAGCTAGCAGGTTAAGAAATAAGGAATGTGCAGGTGCAAGGGTGAGCTTGCTGGGTTGTTAAAAGTGCGTATTTATGAAAAATGCACACACCCTATTTTAGAAGGGTTTCATCTTACCTGCTCCTGACATCCCATCCTGTGTAACATGCTTATTTGGGGCTATTTGCACTGCCAAAGCACCCAGGAGCCCTGCTCAAAGCCCAAGACACCATAACGAAAGGTGCTATCAGGATGCTCCCTAATAACCTGCAGTCAAAGGAAACTATTCCCCAGCCTCTGCCAGATGTGATCACTGTGGCCAAATAAAGGGATCTGTGAATTTTTGGTATCTAAAGAGATACACAGGAATTAAACATCATATTTTATTATAATTCTCCTTCAAACTGAGAAGGGAAAAAACCAAAAAAAATAGATATCAAGGTGGAATCTACTCTGTTGCTTCCCCTGTAAACTTTTCTGTGCCAAGGTAAGGAGGGTGAGGAGGAAACGATGCTCTGAAACACCCTTCACCATCCATCTCCACAATACAGCAACACAAGGCAGGCAGCACTGATTCCCCTGCGCCAAAGGGGAGGAAGCTCAAAACGGCTCCGTGTCTAGTAGGACGCAGCGCCAAGGCTCCTGCTCAGACCAGCGTGAGTTTATCCTCGCAGGCAGCACGTTGCATCAATACCATGCTCAACCAGTCTCAAATTTGTGTAGTGGTTTTCCTCACGGGTGTTACAGGAACGGGAAACACTGGAGAAGGTGGAGAGAGGATTGTTTGCCCTTTCTGGTGCCTTTTGCTGCTCCAGGAGGAAAAGGACAGGATAGGAGAAGGAGGGCAGGTGGAGGTGGACAGCCCAAGGGCAACAAAAGGACAGAGTGTAGGAATAAGAATATGCCAGGACTGTACTGATCTCAGATGCTGAGGTGCAAAAAGGGTTGAAAGACAATACCCCGCCTTCACCCTTAGGCAAAGGAGTTTTACTAAAGTAACTGGATTAATTTTTTTTTAATATTTTTTAAAACAGGAGATACTTCTAAATATATCTGACCCTAAATCTGAAGCCCAAACATGTCTACAAGCAGAGGTAACCAACTAAGAGCACTTCACCCTCAAAAATGCACCCATCGAACATCCACGCAATGTGAGGATGGCACTAAAATGAGAGTGAAAGAGCATCACGCGTGTACCACGATGAGCCTGCTGTCCCTGCAAGGGACCGTCACCTCCCGTCACTTGCAACCCTCACAGACAGACAACATGGTCAAGGGATTTGACATCAGTCCTGCCATGAAAAATAAAGTAACAGCCTTTTATGTCCAGACTGCTCTATACTTTTAAGAACCTCTTATGCTCCCCAGAAAGCTGGCTAGGATTTGCCACCTCTATAAGGTACCAAATATCTCCAACAGGCCAAATCATCTCACCTCCTTCCTCCCCTCCACACACTGCGGAGACAGTAAATGGGGAAAATAAGGGGAAAAAAAAAGAAAGAAATTAGTTATTCTAAGATCTGCAGAGGAATCCAAGGGATTTGGGAAGCTAGTCCTGATTACATTAAGTGGAAGTTGAACATCAAGGGTCTCGTAGGTGACTGTGTGTATCTCCGACACAGCCTCTGTGGATTTTTTTTTTCCTTTCTTTTATTTTTTTTTCTGCTAGGAAGTGAACAAAGCAGTTATTCCGGTATCAATCACCTTGCTAAGAATTCACAGATACTCAGTACTCTAAGCCTCTTCTTAAACCTCAAGACCTTCCCTTAACGCCCTATTTAAAAACAAACTAAAGGCACCACAGCATATCCAGGCAGAGCCATAATCCAGGATGGCATTTTTATCTAGCAAGTTAATTTTTATTAGCCTTCTATTTCTTAATAGAGACCCCTCGAGGGTTGGGTTGTAGAGAATTCACTAGTATACCAGTTCAGCTTCCCTACGACTCACTTAATATACGTGGCATCTGCCCTCCGACAAACATTATATCACCCATCTGGGCCAGAGAAGGAAGAGGGGGGAGTCAGAGCAGGGAAAACATGGCTCAAACAGCATGCTTGCATGATGATTAGGTCTGGTCCAGTGATCCGGAATAATAATTTGAAGGCTCACTAAGCATAATGGGTTCGGAGACATCCGAGCCTGGTCAAACCTTCCCATGAGCATCCTTTACGTGTGTTATCAGTATGTTTTGCATGTCTCATCAGTGTCACGGTAGCTGACATCTCATTATGCAGCCAAGGTGGAAGTGGACAGGTACTGACTGAGCATTAGAACTTTTCTTTTCCCTTTTATTATTTAATTCATATCATCCCATTATCCAGTGTATCATGAAACTGTGAACTAATTAAGTCCTGTGGGATATACAATCAGTACTGAATTTTTTTCCGCTCTCTTTTCAGTAGGCTAAATTGCATTATATACCAATATAAAAATAATTCTGCAACTCTTCCTCAGATATAATGGAGTAAGTTACAAACACTAATGATGCTGAAGCAACAGTGGGGCAGAGGCCTGCTGCTTACTTTATGTGACCCAAATGAGTAATACGGGGTCAAATCCTTCAAACACAAAGTGAGGAAAGTGCCTTAATCAGTTTCTAAATAGATCTATAACAGCTATTATCTGGGGGATGATCAGACACAGACCAGACCCCAGGAAAAGGCCAAGTTGGTGAATGCAAAGAATCATAGTATCATAGAATGATTTGGGCTGGAAGGGACCTTAAAGTCCATCCAGTCCCACGCCCTGCCATGTCCTTCTGATGTTGGGGGCTCCAGAGCTGGATGCAGAACTGCAGGTGGGGTCTCACAAGAGCAGAATACAGGGGCAGAATCCCCTCCCTTGACCTGCTGGCCATACTTCTCTGGATACAGCCCAGGATACGGTTGGCTTTCTGGGCTGCCCGCGCACACGGCCGGCTCATGTTCAGCTTTTCAGCTACCACTACCCCCAAGTCCTTCTCCTCAGGGCTGTTCTCTATCTAATCTCTGTCCAGCCTGTACTTGTGCTTGATGTTTCCCTACCCATGTGCAGGACCTTGCACTTGGCCTTGTGGAATTCCATGTGGTTGGCAAAGTCCCACCTCTGCAGCCTGTCCAGGTCCCTCTGGATGCCATCCCTACCCTCCAGCGTGTCGACCGCGCCACACAGCTTGGTGTCGTCAGCAAACTTGCTGAGGGTGCACTCAATGCCATCATCCATGTCACCGACAAAGATGTTAAACAGCACAGGCCCCAACACCGACCCCTGAGGAACGCCACTCATCACCGATCTCCACTCGGACATAGAGCAGTGGACCATCACTCTCTGAGTGCGGCCATCCCGCCAGTTCTTTATCCACCGAGCGGTCCGTCTGTCCAATCCCTGTCTCTCCAGTTAAGAGACAAGGATGTCATGTGGGACAGTATCAAAGGCTTTGCACAAGTCCAAGTAGATGACATCAGTTGCCTGTCTTTTATCCACCAAGAGCGTGCCCCCATCGTAGAAGGCCACCATGTTCGTCAGGCACGATCTGCCCTTGGTGAAGCTATTCTGGGGGTCACCAATCACCTCCTCCTCATTCTCCATGTGCCTTAGCATGGTTTCCAGGAGGATCTGCTCCATGATCTTTCCAGGCACAGAGATGAGACAGCGGCCTGTAGACCCCTGGTCCCTTTTTCCCTTTTTAAAGAATTTAAATTTCATGAAGTCTGCCATGCAACCCACAGATCTCCAGCCAGCAACTTGAAACACCCAAAAATGTGGAGTTCTCTGGATTCAGCACTAAGCCCAGCTCTAGACTGTAACTGTGCAAGTAACAGCTCTGACACCAGTTTTTAAGGGACAAACTTAAGTGACAGATGTTCCATCACCTCCCAGAAAACACAGCCATTTTCCCTGCCTAAGGATCCTGCCCAGAAGTTTTCAAAGGGGTTCAACCTGGACCATACATTCATGTGACTAACCTAAATGAGCAGCTTGCACAGCATGAATAGGACAGCCAGCATTTTCAAAAAATAGCTTTCTAAGTGTTGATGATAGCTGCAGCCCATTTTTCAAGCAAAGTTCTGTAGAAATCAGAGGGGGAAGAGCTCTCTTCCCTGCAGAATTCAGCTTAAGTACCTCATGCAGATCATAAAGAAATTAAGGTATCTAGTGTTAAGCTCTTAATTTTAATTAAAGTAGATCTTTATATGTATTCATCAGGGGAAAAAAAGGGAGTTGAAGAAATGGGAGGAAAAAAAGCACCTGTGAGGAGTTTTTATCTAGGTACAATGATCTTCTAGTCCTTGCAGATTCTGTATATCTAGGACAATAAAAGAACTTCAAAGGTGAACCACCTCATTAACTCACTGAGAAAGAGTGCTTGTGGTGTTTGCTAATCTCACCAGATAATTTCAGTGGTCCTGGTTTGCACATGCACTTGCAATTCAAACAGATGATGAGGGAAAACCATGGAAATCTATGTAGTATATTCTGGATGTGACCAGAAAAACAGAGGAACGGGTCTGGGAACAGTGTTATTCAAAACCCGACTAGCTTGGCTAACGTCTGATTCCTAGATGAGTTGCGATAGCCATTTTATGCAATTTTTAGTAAAGCTGTCACCCAGCTCCAGGGTGAATCACAGTGGATACTGTTCCACAGTCAGGCAAGAGCAACGTGGACTACTTCCAGTTCAAGGTTCCTTCTGGTCAAAGAATGCAGATCAGGATGATGGACATGTCTCTGCCATTCGCTGTACACCAGGATCCTTGTGCAAGGATCCCTCCTCATTGTCACCAGGTTGTGTCTGTGAGCTGTTGGCAACAGGGCTGCTACAAGCATCATAGAATGGCAGATCTGGACAAAATCACCATATCACTGGAGTTCAGTTTCCTGCTACTAGGGGGAACATATCACCCAGCCCCTCCCATATACCCACCACGCTCCTTCCCAGGAATCTCTGGAGCCTTCTGCCTAGCAACCTCCCACCAGGAAACTGCTGCAAAGCCTTGTCACGTTGACACAGTCTGCATTTCTCTCATTTCCAACCTATGAAAATCCATCTAATCACATTAATCCCTACCTTAATATTAAAGACTTATGGACAAGTTTTATTAGCTGTCTTGTAAAGACTGAAATAAAAAACATACTTCACCCTGAAGCTTGTATCTCTTAGACTCAAGTTCCTAGAACCAACCTTTTAAGTTCAGGTGTTTTTTCTTATTTTCTTCTCTGAACCAAGGTTGTTGTCTCTTCTTGTTAATGCCCATTCATTTCATGCTCTTGGCGAGTTTCTGCCAGCTTTTCTCCAATGCCTCTTTTTACTTCCAATGCCATCCTGGAGCTAATCCTGCTCCATCATCATCTAATCATCTCTATGCCAACCCGCCCATGAAGCCCAGCTGTGCTTAGACACCCTTGAGTTATCAGCCTGCCTGGACATTGTTCAGCTGGCAGAAGAGCGAGCAGAAAACAAAACACTGAGCAGTGTAGCCATGCAGAAAGCAGCTATGGATCAGGCCCATTTTTTATGAAGTGCTTTGAGATCCTTAGGTGAGAGTGCAATATAAGTGCCAGATGTTATTATAAAGAGATGCAGTCCCATTACTTGTACATAGAGTTGTGCTGCCTGTTAATAGCACCATTATCCTAAGGCACGTGGTGCTATTAATGCATTTCACTACTTGGTGCTGAACCTGGGGACCATTATTTCCACTGGAAAGGTAAGGCCAGTTCACATGACATGATTTAAACCTCTACAGTGAAGCATGCATACGCTGCACCAGCTCGTAAATCTTAACAGGATGCTGTCAGCTAGAAAGGGACCAAAATTGAAACCATTTATCTGAACTCCCCACCTATCCACCTCTGTTCACCCACGCCAGGTTTGGAAAGAGGGATAAAATGATTCCAAATGCCCTCTGGGTTCATTAAACAGCAGCAAATCCCAGATCTAAAAGCGCTGCTGGTTTCATCCTGCTCTCCCTGAATGAATTAGTTCATTCAGGACACTTAGCGCTTCCTTGATTTCCCCCACACTGAGCAGAAATGCCATAGCAGGGACAAACTCACTACTTTCTTCCTTACTTGCTCCCACCTGGGTCAAAAGACAACCTGCCATCATCTCAATACTGAGGCTATAGGACCCGTAAGCTGCTCAGGTCACAGCCAACAGTAGGTAAGAGCTCCCCTGCACTGCAGCCCAGGCTTTAGGGCAGTAGAGATGCCCCCATCACATTTGGGAAGGAAAATGTGAATGGAGTAGTTACATTTGATCTCATACTTGCCTGAGCACTTCTCTTTGCTGGCCTACTGCTGTGGCCAACTAGCAATTTTATTTTTTTGTCACTTGATTTTCTCCTCAGCTGGGCATGTTTCTGGCAGCAGAAGTAGCAAGGCTGACCAACAGACACTAATAGGTGCAAGGCTACATCTGACATTCCTTCACAGACCAATGACAGACTTAAAACAGAACAAAACAAATTTTTTTAGGATACTCCACTACAGTAGTAACGTACATATAAAATAGATTTGCAGGGCAATAATCAGAGACTCTTGGCTTAGTAAAATATCTGGAATCTGATGCTAGAAACACACCAAAATTACTCTGACAGGACACTGCAGCTAATTCTGGGTCAGGGTGGTGGAAATTTCTTTGCTGATAGCAGAGTTAAAAATTATCATGGTAGCTTTAATACTAATCCTGAGCAACAAACTGCAATTTCCCAGGCCTCAACCATACTAAGAAGACTGCATGACAATGTGGTTTAAAGAAAAAACATCATTTGTTCTGACAACTCAGGTGTGTAACTCTTCCCACCTGCAGTGTCCTGTCTGTGGTAGGTCTCTACCACTTCTCAGGAGCTGCTCAGTTAGAAAAGGATGGTGAAGAAGCAATATTTGATGTTCACCAAATATCCAGCCCCTCTGAATTCCTTCTCATGGGCAACACAATCCAGTACTTCAGCTCAACACCCCCAAAAACTCTGCAACACCCTGAGAACTCTAAAAGGACTTTCTAGGTTTACAATGAGATATCTTCAGATATAGAGCCTTACAATTATCTTAGTTCAGAGTTTTTGTAACATTCTAGATGTCTTTCTTCTTGCTATACACACAGATAACACTGGGAAGACTGTCCCATTTTACTTCAAATACTGAAGAGGAGCAAAAATCACATATAACCAGAGCTGCACACATGCTGAATGTTAAGTCTCTGACAGAGAGCTAAAACTGCACCTCATGGCTAAGATTTCTCCTCAAATAACAGGAAAAAAAACCCCACTTTTTGAACAGAATTAGTCTTCACATAAAAAAAGAGAATGTTAAAAAATACATACACTGCTCAGAAAATAAGGTAAAGCTCATTTATGTCTCAAAATACGTGATTAGCCATCGTTAACCATTAATTCAGCTGCACTGCATTAGAACTGCTATTCAAAGTTGGAAAGCATTTAATATTATATATTGCCACTGCTCAGCCTAAATTGGTGGTGGTTTGGGTTTTTTTTTTACCCCCTTTAAATGTACACAATATTACAAATTTAATTTTAAGCTGTTTGAATCAGTCTGTAAAAAAGATTTGATTATACCTGAGTGTTCTGGCCCCAGTTTTTCCATATCTCAGTAATCTTGGCGGTAATTGGCTGATTAGCTCCCTCACACTCCATCTCTGCCTCAGTTTCCATGGTAATGTTACAGGAGCTATTATAGATGAGAACTTCATCTCTTTCCACTTTAGGGCTGAAACGAGAAGGGAGGTTAAATGGGGTGTCATCAATCTTAATGAAATGCAATTATTTTTACTCTTATTAATCATTGCAAGCCATTAGCTTGTGGCAACTCCTGGCTACCATTTGTCAAACTTTGCAAATTTCTGTAATTTTGTTTCCATTCTTTTATTGTTTATTTGTTTTTTTCCCCCCCTCTTTATCTGCACACACTTAGGATGAAAATACATGCAGTAAATATCTCTCAGTGATGCCTTTCTGCTTCCCCAAACTATTACAAATAGTAGCAAATGCCATTCCAGGACCAGGGTGGGAAGAGAAGTGCAGACAACAGCTAGGGAATCAGCAGTGTTAGGATCAAAGATGGACTCCTACATGGAGTAGGGTTTGTTCGTGTCTCCCCCCTCCCTATCCTACTCACACTTAGCAATAGGGAATGAATAACTTGCAACTCCCCTAGGGCAAGTGGAGAAATTGGAAAAACCACACAACTGGCTAACTGGTCCCTAATTCCAACTGTGAAAAAATGAGCTCATTTAGGGGTTCCAATTCCTGCTACCCAGCTGATTGCAATGATGCTTTGTTGCTAGCATTGGAACATTAACTTAGTAAATTAATTAAACTTACTTAACAGCCCAGACTAAGCAGATTCGATATATGTGCCAGTTATACTAACAGACAATTGTGCTAAAGCCTCCCCTTGCACAGGGGGAAGGAATAGAAAAGATGATGGGGAAGAAACATTTTTTTGCCTTGGTCTCGCTGCTGACAGCTGCTGGCTTTGGTAGCATTTTGTTATATGGAGCTGTAGGATCCAACATCTCTCAAAACGAGGGGAAAACTTCCCAATTTACTTCTACAGGCTTTGATCAGGCCAAGATAATCCAACATCACTTTTCATTCCTTCCCCAGCCATTGCTCCTTCTTCCTCTTCACCCCACCATCAAATACACACCTGCAGCTTTAGGAAGGGGAGCAGAAAGGAGAAGAGTTATAGTAACAGCAACGTAGTACAGAAATTATACCCGTTTTTTTGAATAGCTAAGAAAGGACAGAGTGCATGAAGTAGAGGATCAGATAGGGAGGACCAGGATTTTCAGAGGTCTTCAGGTCCCTGAAAGCCTCACCTAACAGGATTTTCTGAAGTGCCAAAGTTAGGAGCCTACGTTCTCCCAAAATCCACCCAATTGGCAAGGCACTACTCGGAGCCTGATGATGATGATCAGGATGATTTGATGAACCTGACGTTTTCAAACCTCACTGGATGTGGCAGCTCACTATACACACAAAGAGCTGCTCTGAGAGTGCATTGAGGGGGTATTTGTTTTGTTGCCCTTTTTCAGGGTTGAAGTGTTAAAGGAAGCAGCCACATTAGAGACTAGGGGGAAAAAAAAAAAAAAAGAACTTTCTGCAAGTAGCTGAACCTTTTTAACAGTGAATTTTTATTTCTATATTTAAATGAACCTTTCCCTCTGCTGTATCAATAATCAAAAGCCAGCCGTAGGGAACTACACTCGCTTTTGAAAGCAACACTTTGAGAACTGCTCTTGTCCTGTACAATAATTCAATGGACCGGGCTATCTCTCAAGACTGCGTGGTACTTTTTTTTAATGCTACAAGAAAAAGCTGCATCTTCCAACTAACCAAGTGTTTGAAAGGCAGAAGGGGGTTGTTGTTGGCGAGATACAAGGAATGGGCCCAATTTGCCAGGCACTAAAGTTAATACAAGGATCTCTGAGTGGTTGTCCACGTCTTTTCACAAAAAGTTAACAAGCTTTGCTTGTAGGCAAAGAACCAATTTCTCCCTGTCCTCTTGTAACTGCATCCCAAAACCCTGATGTTGGAAAACAGTTAACAAATTGCAGTGTTTAAAGGAAATGCAAGAAAAAGAAGGGGTGACTTGTTAAAGAGAATTCAGGGATGTATCTTAGTACCCATGTTGTTAATGGCAAGACTTCCACCTCTTCTAAGGAACATGCATTTGCCATTGTGTGTTCATAAAGTACAGGCTATAGTACAGATCAGAGTAGGGGAAGCTTTATTCAAACCACTGTAAAGCTAGTAACAATGAACAAGAGAGATTTAATGTGCAGTGAAGCCAGGAATGATTTCAATAGCTTTTTTCCCCATCCTGTGAAAAAAGTCTTAAGTCTTGAACATTTGCACAGAACTAAAATCCATATTATTACTGTTAATATTAGTTACTATTATTAATTATAGCAATCAATGTGTATTTCTTCAGGAATTCCCAAAATAGTTTTTTTCTACTTTGAATATTTTAATCTTTTGACACTTTCCTACAAATTCCATTAATATTTTGAAATTAAACATTTTTCTGAACTAAAATTTGCAACAACAAAAAAAATTCAAAAGCTCCAAAATAGGTAATTTGGTTGACTTTAAACTCTCTCTTCCTCTGCTTCTCCCCAGACTTTTCAGATCAGGAAACTCACCCGAAATCAAACAATCTTTGCCCCTGCTCCCCTTCAGCAAGACACAGTTTAGAAATAGAGTCACCAGGGAAAAACATCAGTCCTCTGGAAAATGCCTCAGCAGCCCAAGTTTTAATTTCTAACTAGTAGACAAGCATGAACACAACAGGGGGGGAAAGTTAATGACAATAACAAAGAGGTTGAAGAAATGGGAAGAATGGGAAAATAATAGGTAAGAAAAAGTTGATTGATTTGATTCAGAAATATCTCCCTGATAGGATTCCCTGAAGGAATAATAAACCCTGTCTCTGGGACATTCACAATTAAATTGGACAAAACCACAGTGAAAAACAATAAGGAAGCCATCAGCAAACGGACTGCATGACTCTTCCATCCACAGGATAAGCACAGACCCCCATCCTGGCTCACCCTGATGAGACCAGGGTGGAGCAGCAGTGGAATTGTATGAGCCCAAACCAAGGAAAAAAGCAAGAAGAAGAACAGTGATAGAAATAGACTCATTGTAGATGCATTTTTATCAGTAAAGAGCTGAGCACAACTTTTATACCCAGAGAACAGGAAGCAAAAAACCCAGAGAGGCAGATATTGGGGTACCCTGTTCCTCTTGAGTTTGTAGGTTACCTGCTTTGAGCTACACTGATTTGAGCAAAAGGAAAGCAAAGTTCAGCTAGAGAAGACAAGGCTTCTGGAGTTTCTTGTTGTGGAAAACAAAAACAAACAAAAATCATTCTGGGAGCAATAAATTATGAAATTACTTTAATTTCATGATAATTTTTTTCTCCCCTTTAGGTCTCCCTATGTCTGTCTCTCCCAACAAAACTGTCCTCCCCACCTCCTAGGATGCTATAGGAAATCATCAATGCACAGTGTGACTTTGGACGTGCTGGTTGGCCAGCTGCGTGTATCTGCCGTCTGCTCAGCAGTTTGCTGGCAAACAACAGATTATGGCGGAATTCTGTCCTTCCTTTTCCGCAGCAGGAAACGAACTTCTTCGACACAGATTTTCAAAAAAATGTCAAGAATTTCATAATTCTTAAGAAGGCCTTCCCTTATGAAACCCAGCTCAGATTAACCAGAGCTCAGGATCTGGTGGGGAGGAAATGACAGACTGATAGGCAGATGTTGCAACTGCTTAAACCTTTTTTTTTCTTCTTTAAACATGTTGTTTGGGGTTTTTTAAACAACTTTTAAAAATTGTGCAACTTGTGCCTTTCTGTCTTTGTTCAGTAAATGCCAGTTGCTTTTCTTCCCCCAGCACAGGGCATCCAGAACTCCCTCTGGTGACTCACACCAGCTGTGACATAAGGACCAGATAAGGATGAGGACTAAATCCCTGCAACTCCATTAAAATGCCTGGACTGTAACATCATGCAGCAGCCAGGAATGGGTTCACCATATACAGCAAATCATGCATTGCAGTGATATTCTAATTCTCTATTTGTTTAAGGTTTTGGGAAAGTTTTGTTCATCTGTTTATTCCTTAATTCAGACCTCTCTCTTACTCCTAGAAGTAAATGTTCTGCAGGCGTAAATCCGCACTGCTCCATTAAGGCATTAAAGGGTATCAATTTATATTCCTGGGCAACTTGGCCTTGGATTTGCAAAGCCTGAGCCTTGAGTAAGTGTCTGAGCACCCTTGCTGAGTAAATATTGCACAGCCTGCTGAATTTTCTCTGCCACTTCTTACTCATGAAACTGCTTGAAGAGAGGAAGAGGGAAAAAAAAAAAAAAGGAGGGAAAAAAAAATACTTCTGCTTTTCATAATGCCTAATCTTTTTCCCCATTGGCATCCACCAGATGTTGCTTTGGATCAGAAGATAAATATTAAAACCTAAGAAGGAACAAAGCAGGCTGTTTACGAGATGGATTTTTTGATGTCTTTCAAACACTTTAAAAAGACGGGAGGGAAGGAGGCGGGGGACTAGAGATGCTTTGATAGACACAAGGAATGAATTTCACAACCCAGCGGAGCTCTCTAGTGGTCTCAAGGCTAAATTGCTCTGTTGGCATCAACCTACGAATTAGAAATTTGCTCCTTCAGTCCCTCATTTGCAGGGGCCAATTCTACAGAAGGTGTAATATCTTCTGGGGGACACTGCTCATTGATGGACCCACTCTTTTGAAGAGACACAGCACTAACCTGGCAAAGAGTCCAGCAAAATGCCTCTGGGGTGGGTAGATGTCCCTCCAGTGACGCTGAGGTGGGCTGTCCTCACAGACGTACAGGTAAGACATAGATCCTCTCTGGCGATAGGAACCCACCGTGACCTGGACATCACATTCAATGAAGGTGGCTCTGTCTTCTTGGCAGTCAACAGAAGAATGTGTCAGGCCACAGAGAATGGCCAATGATGCTGCAAAGATAGGAGAGGGAAAAGAATAACTTAAGGCAGCCTACACATCACTGATGTTAAACAGATTTTAGCTACTGATGGTTGTCACTGTGGATTCCCAATTTTCCTGTCCCAACCTCCCTTTTAGTGCATCCTTTTTAATGGTATGTAGGTCTACATGGAGCTCCTTCACAGCAAGAATATAACCCCCTTTGTGTGTTGAGCATGAGGAAGGTCTTTGGGATCAAATTGCTCTTTCTGGGAGATGTGACAACTTAAGGTCTAACACAGCTTTGAAATCTAGCAGCAGGTTTTGTGAAAGCACTGTCACAGCTTGGAGGGCTCCTGGGGGACTTGTGTGAACAGGAACTCCCACCTTGCTTTGTACCAGAGTATGACTAGACACTTGGTCCGAGTTTGACTTCATGTATGTGGTAGAAAGTATAATGGGAGCAGCTGCTTTGCTTTGAGATGTGTTTAGGGAACAAGTGGTGTGAACACAAATTGGGTGTTCTAAATTTAAACCCTGAAAAAAAATGCTAAATAAAAAAAAAATGTGAACTGTCACGGAAGTTCAGAGCTGTTGAAATGTTTGGGTTTAACATTTTAAAAAGCAATCTTTTAAGCATTAAACCAAGCCAGAGATCAAAACTATTTCTTTTAAAACCCTGAGCATGTAAAGACTTTTGGAGAAATTTCATTAACCCTGAACTAACCAAACAGTTGTTATGAACTCCTGAAAAGGTCTGTGGACAGTATTACACACTGCATTGTAGTAGCCAAGAGTGTTCCTCAAGCAGCACAAGTGTAATTGATAGGAAATTATCAAGAAAGGGGTGTTTGTTTGTTTTTTTAAATTGCAGTTTGTTCAAAAGGCATCTTGTTTGTTGGGAAAGTGTCATTGTCACTGAATGTCTTAGCTCCTAAGCAATTCTGGAAATGGTTTTTTAAATGGTTAAAATATGAAAATGCTGTATTTCCTATGTTAAAATATTTAGTGCTTTTTGTTAAAAATTATTATTTCATATGGAGTATTTTTGAAAAGTTTATGACTTTAATGTTTAAGATATTTTTTGAAATATTAAAAAACAGCATTTCATCTGCTCTGAACTTCAGAGAAAGAGTTCACAATTTTTCTGTATTTTTCTTCTCTGGATTTAGAATTTTTAAAAAGTTACCCACATCTTCACACATTTTGCAACATGCTAAATCTCTTTCCTTCCCAAATCCAGTAGCAATACTCTCGTTCAGCATCCATTCAAACACAATCCCTGCCTTGAAGACCTACATATAAACATGAGAGAGACAAGTAGTAGACATAAAAACCTAAAGGAATGATGGCACCATGCCTATATTTTGCTTTTATTGTCCAGAAATTATGTCTAGAGCCACCTGAGGTGTCCTATAGTTCCCACAGAAGTCTTCTGTCTTCCTGGAGGCCAGGCTGCCACTCTAGGGGCATTTTAAGTGGCATTAGATGCCTGTGTTTTGGCATATCACTACCATTCAAGAGGACAAAATACTACCAAGAACATGCCTTTGCAACAACCTGCAGCAGAACAAATTCATAACAGGAATTCCTCCAAAGGAGATGGCGTATGAGCTTTGTTTCCAGCCAATGAGAGGCTGAGACCTTCTCAGGACTAGCAAAGATGAAGAACATCCAACCAGCAATGGCACTGCTCTTTCCTTCCTCCACAAACCCACAACTTTCCTGTGGACAGAAGAATTTCTTCCTCTTAACAGGGTATAACAGCTGCTTCTGCTTTATTATTCTATTCTACTAGTAACACGAAAGGTTGTGATAGCTCAGATGTGGTAATGGAGAATGTCCAGCTACCTTAAAGAAATAGCCACTTAGAGCAATATTAGCAAACTGAGTGGAATATTTTCAGGTGGAAGGGACTTACCACAATCATCTAATCCAGCTGTCTGACCACTTCAGGACTGACCAAAAGTTAAAGCATATAATTAAGAGCATTGTCCAAATGCCTATTAAACACTGCTAGGCATGAGACATCAACCACTACTCTAGGAATCCTGTTCCAATGTTTGATCACCCTCTGAGAGTGGGTGGTCAAAGAAAGATTAAATTCACATTCCACAGTTTAAGAAAAATCAGCTAGGTTGCTGAGCTAATAAAAGGAGACTTTGGGTTTCTTTTGTGGTCTTGGAAAGCACATAGCAGAGTTTTCCTAAGTGGAAAAAGAGTTGAACCCTATTTCAGGATGAATGTTAGAAATGATCCACATGGTGTTGGGACACAAATATTTTCCTCAATACTCTGCTTCTGTCAAAGAACTTGCCTGGCTAATGTAGGCCACAAGAAGGTGTTTCCTGCACAGCCCTTAGAGTTCAGCAGAAGAACAGCCTGTCACCCTTTGGATACCCCTGAAATGTTATGGGGAAATTGGCCATCTCTGACATGCTCCAGTGCCCTCATCTCAATGTTATCATGACTGTAGGAAGACCAGGCCTTGCATCCTACCAACTGCTGAAATAATTTTTAAATCAAACCAGGCCAACGAAGGCCTCATTTATGAAATCTAAGCTAAAGAACATGCTTACAAACTGATCAGTTGAAGAAATCCCAGAAAACCCTGCTTCATTTATACACCCCAGAATCACACTTAGGACTGCTTTCTGTCTCTCAGGTGGAAGGAGGGAGGTACCTCATTGCCACACTCTACAGCTACTGTCCATCCCACAGAGATACTACTCTTCAAGGAGGTGTCCATTTCTCGTTCCTTCCTTGGGGATCTCTGAGGTCCTCCTATTTCCCTGCTTCCAGAGGATTTTAATACTTCAGTTAGGACAAAGTCTTGACCTTTTATCCCCCTTCTGCTGACCATTAAACACAGATATCCCTTGTTATTATTTGATGCTCTTATCTCCAGCCACAAGGGTAAAATAATAAATAAAATCAACTAAAGATTGCAACACACTTAGTAGGTCTTAAAAGAATAGTCCGTTGGTTCTGGGACACAATACTTCTCCTTGTTTAATTGCTTAGTGTTCAAAGCCCAGAGTGAAGTTTCTTTATGCTTTATGTTCCCTACAAAGACAAAACCCGCTAATCACATGTAATACAATCCCATCATTGAGATGAATCCATTCATCCCATTACGGCTTCTCTTTTGAGATCAGACACAACGGCAGCCAAATCTCCGCATGTTGGTAATGGGTTAGGGACCGGCTGCCTCCAGCCCTGTCTTTAAGGGATACTCTGGCTTAAGCCAGGATCCTGGGATGCTCAGCACAAGGGTTTTGTTCTGGGTCACTGTTCAATAACAACTGCCGGACACGTGATGAGGCTAAAACCTACAGAAGTTCCAAGGGCAGCTGCAGACTGATTGAACAACTGCCCAAGGAGTCCCAGTGCCAAACCGCACGTCCCCAGTTATCCACCACCCACAAAACGGGGCTCAGAGCGTAACATTAACATGTGCTTAGCTGAGAAGACAAAGGTTAAAAAAATAAAATAAAGGGAGAGGTAAACAGAGATCTGCTAAGGCCATCAAGTCCAATCTCTGCGTATAAAGAATTGCTCCCTGGGAGACATTAATTTCACAAAGCTGAGTTTCAGAAGTCCCAAGAGGTGACTTTGCAAGCATCTATTGCACCGCCTGATAGATCTCACCATCAGAACGTTCCTGCCATGCAATCAACATGATTTTTTTTTCCCCTCAATTTCATTTCCGGATTTGAAGGACAGAAGGGACCATTTGGATCCTTTGGTTTGATCTCCAAAATAAACATCAGAGGCCCTTGCTTCTACGCAGGTTTCAATGATCACTACATAACCTCTGCATTTATGCAGCCAAATCACCCCATTTCCAAGGCTATAGTCCTCCTTGGTACAGCTGCACTGCTGCAACCAAAACTCATTCTTCTCGCTCTTCTTGCCCCATATGAAGAGCTCCACCGAGCCATGTCTCTCTTCCTTCTCAGCCAGCCTCATTTCATTTCTACCCTTGAATCTAAATGTTCTTCCCTAAACATATACTTTTACCAATGTAATTTGGCTAACGGTAGGTCCAGGACTCACTTCTATAGATCCCAAGATCAGTTACATCAAAGCCCTTAAAGCCAGGCCTGTTATTCCAAACATGCATCCAAGGATGCCCCATCCCTGGAAGTGTTCAAGGCCAGGCTGGATGAGGCTTGGAGCAACCTGGTCTAGTGGAAGGTGTCCCTGCCCATGGCAGGGGGGTTGGAACCAGATGGTCTTTAAGGTCCCTTCCAACCCCAACCATTCTGTGATTCTATGCTGATGCAACCAGGCAAATCAGACTCGGCTTTTTCCCTGATGGATCTTCTTATCAGTTCACCTTCTTTTAAAGGTGCCTTCTTTGCCCCCACCTCAATGTCAAACATACAATCTCAGGTACTGACTTACTGCAGAACTTACATATAGTACCTACACTAATATCACATAAGAATATTCAGTTATATTCTCACCTGCCTCAGGCTTCCTACCACTCTTCCCATCTTTCATAGAGGCACAATTCAATCCAACAGATATTTACCATGTGTTCTGTAAATTTAACCTGAGCTGAATAGAATCCACAGCTGTACTTGTGCTCATCAACATGCTGTGCTGCAACACAAGTGACAAAGCAGGAACAAGCAAAGATGAGAGCTCCCGGGATCAAGGCAGTTATTGCTTTACCAGACCTTTAAAGACTTGTGAGTTGGATTAGGGGTTTTGAGTTGGTTTTGTCTTTTCCTTGAAGGGAGGTTTTTTTGTTAATTTTATTTAATTTTGTTAATATTCTTATAATGTAAGGGTGAAATTCAAATTCTAGCTCTGTTCTGATTTGATTTTTCTGCAGCTTGCCAAAGACAACCGTTTTCATAGAAGAGGCTAGGCTTGCGTTCCTATTCCCTGTGCTCTGGATTGAGAACATTTCAGTACTTGGCACGCCCAGCTCTTGTTAATGATCAAACCAAACTGTGCTGCAACCATTCCTAAAGAAGACCCCTGGGCCAGGCTTGTGCATGAATCCTGCTGAGCCCAGCAGTTCCTCGTGCCTTAGAAAATGCCTGTTAAATGGGAAAGTCACATTTCCTACCTGCAGAGCCTTGCCCTACAGATTTGATCACATGAGCGAGCTAGATGGACCAGTTGTGGATTCCCACGTGAACATCTCTAATCTGAAGCAGGCCAGACACAACATGACCTAGTGTTGAAACCCCAGGGCAGCAAGCTGCCACCTGACATCCCAAAGTGCCAGAGGGGAGGAGTTTCCACTTCACAGCACAGCGTAACGGAAGAAATGCAGCTTGAAGTCTTCACTTCTCATCACCCGGTCCATGAGCAATGCCAGGAAATGTCAGAAACGCATCCAACCTGGCCGCACCAGCCTCTGCGCTGAAGGAGCCCCTTGGGCAACACAGACCTATCTCTCCTATCCCTTTCACTTATGGTCCCGCATCCCTGAAGTCGCTTCACCACCTCTCCCACGTGAACGAGGCTGTGAAAGAAAGGTCTGAGCACTGGATGTGCGAGTGCCAAGTGGCAAACTTCCCCGGGCAAACAGCAGCACGTAAACCACGAGACGGGACTGGAGTAACTGCACTTAATCCCACTTATGCCATAAATGTTGGGAGTGTGCAATCCCCTAAATATCAGGGGAAAGCCATCCAGAAAGCATCTTGCTCTATATACAGTCTCAGCAACGCCACATGTAGATGTTCACAGGCTGAATATGCTTGTCTCAGGGAGTACAAATAGCCTGGCAAACACATAGATTTATCAGCCAGTGAAGGATTCTTTTTTACTTTAAATGCAAAAAAAAAAAAAAACCCAGACAAAAAACCAACATTTTCTTGTAAATACTGCATAAACAAACATTTTTTGCAACTCGACTGGTGATTTTGCAAGGCTGCACACTACAAAATCCACAACAGAGGACAGAGGGGTTGTCTTGTAACTGGTCTCAAAGCAGCAACGCCTGGGTCCCTTTGGTCAGCCGGGCCGAGCATCCTTTGCATCCCCTCTGCAGACAGGCAACAGCAAGCGGGCAGCAATCAGCATTCCCTTGCTGACATCTAGTGTCGGGAAGAAGCATTGCGAGCTTGCCTGGAGGATGGTTTTCCCCAGGACCCCCCTGCCGCCTACCACTCAGTGAATTTTGACCGCATTTATTCATGTTTTCAGAGTCTGGATCAATTTAATTACATTTTATTCTGCTATTGTTCCTGCAATAATCAGACTTCCCTGTTTTGTGCTCTGTTTTGGTTTTTTCTGTTGTTTGTGGGTTTTTTGTTGTTTTTTTTTTAATAGCACTCCAACACCATGTCTTTTTTCTTGTTTAAAAGACAATATTAAGTAATTTTGTCCAGTGTTCTCAGATCCTATTTAAAACAAGGAAAACCGAGCCGTCACAATCTCTCAGTGTCTCCTGAGTGCTTGGGGTTGGGGTTTAAATCCCTTTTCTCCACTCCTGTCCACCACCTCCCTATTTTTCTTAGTATTCCTCATGGATGAGAAAAGGAACCATTCAAAATTACAAGGGCAAATTTAGTATTTTGGAATAACTGAGACTGAAGGGGACACCTGGATACCTCTTATCCCAACTCTTGCTCAAAGGAATGTTAAATTTCACAGTGGGCTGGTTTCTCAGCAGCTAATCTCATCTACTTCTGACAATTTTGGAGGATGGAGATTCCACACACCTTTGAGCAACTGCCCTGGATAGATACTCTCACTGGCAACTTTCTTCCAGGTCCACAAAGTAGAAGAGGCCATGGATCTTTGGTCACCTGTGTGACTGATATTTGAGTGGCCACAGAATGGCAAATATTTCTGAACTGTTTGCTACCAAGGGTTATGATACTGCAGCACCAAGGTGTGTGCTCTGTGCTTAGCATTTCTGGAATGTCATATGTCTCAAGGTGAGATTTAAAAGTCTTTAACCCTGCCTTTTGTAGATTTTAGGAGCCTAATTCTGTGCTGCCTGCAGGGGAGAGAGGAAATACGTCTTGTCCAAACAAACGCTCATTTGTAAGAGTTTCCTCCAAAACTGGGACAGGGTTACTTCTCTCTGAGAGCACTAGAGATAATGGCATCATTCCCTGCTGTGCTGCCTCTCTCCAGTTAAGGTGTATGCTCTGGCTGTGAGATGATCTCACATTCCTCTCAAGGAATTCAAATCCTCGTCTCCAGCCCCCCAAAGGTATGATCTGGCCAAAGTATGTCATTTGTTCACCCTCCCAGTCATTCACCCTTTTCTTTTTTTCCCCACTGAAGCTGTCCCACCATGCAGCCAAAATACAAGATGTAGGGATCCACGACATTTAGGGGAGCTGAACTCACGAGGGGTGTCACAACGGCCAGGAGGTGCTTGGGCTCCCAACCCTACAGCATGCACATTTTGTGTGACACCATTCTCCCAAGACATAGTTGCCACAAGGACCTGCTGTTGCTGTGCACACCTCATACACCTCACACACCTCATACACACCCCCCCCATGACACGCATGGCAGCTCTGGCTACAGACACATGGTGGATCTAATCCCAAACCCATGGCCACTGATACAAAAACTCTCCCTGACAGCAACTCTCTTTGGACTGAGCTCAACATGCAGAGGTCAGTGCTGTGTTAGCTCCTTTCCTTTCCCCAGGGATGCTGCTTCTCTCTGTTCCCCTGGGATGAGATATGCTGGGACCCCACACCTTTGGGTCAACACAGGTTTTTTGGAGATGCTTTTAACACAACAGCAGGTGTGGTGCCGTAGCTGACCTTGTAAGCGTGGGGCAAGGCATCTCAGGTCAGTCATCGTCGTGTTGCCCAACATTTCACAGGGGGTGCCGCAGATTGTGACCAAAGTCTTCCCTGGGGAAAACCCAGTTCCATGCAGGTAAACTGCTCCTCCATTCAAGCCACCTTGGAAAAAGACAGAAAATGGGATTTAACACAGAGCCCGACAGCCAGCTGTCAACAAAGGTATTTTTCTGAATTCATAATTTTTGCTTTCATGCCAAAAAAACCCCGAAACCCAGTCACCATTAGTCCCTCACACCGCACCCCATGGAGGAGTTATAACAAGTCTTCGTGACTTACCCCAGTTGCGACGCACAGCTGTCACCGTCAGCGGAGCGGTGAACGTCAGGTTGGAGGAAGCCCAACCCCTGGGCACTTCCCGGCCCAGCACGCGGTACTCGCCGACAGGGAGCAAAGGAGCTGAGCACTGCAAGGTGGAGCGAGCGATGGTGATGCCGCTACAAGCAAAGTCTCCGACAAATACGTAGATGGTGTCCATTTCTGTGACCCGTGACACGGTCATTGTTAAAAGGAGACCAGTTGCAACAAGCGAAAGGAAAGCTGGGGTAGACTCCCTGTTGTAACTTATTCTTCCAAGGTAATAGGAGATGCCATCTACTTTTAGACTCAGAGCCTTAGTCCCGTTACCCGGAGGCACCGTGCACTGGATAGCAATGCAGGTGACACTGAGAACAAGGCAAGGGTGATGATCTATGAGAACAGAAGTATTTCTCTTTCCTTTCAGTGCAGAGCCTGTTAAGGTGAGCAAGCCTCCACCATGGGTACTGAAGTTCTGTGGGTAAAACTGGTGCACCTGAGGCGGGATGGTGAGAACACTGGATGCCTTTCTGAAGCAAGCTTGCCCACTTTTCCTGTTAGATATGGAAATGTTGTGCTCTCCTGGGGCAAAGCAGTCCGTCTGGCACTTGATGCTGGTCTCATTCCAAAACGTTACCTTGCAGACAGCCTGGTTATTCAGGTGTACCACAGGGCTGTCACTTGGCCATGCCAACCTCTGTCCTTTGATCATCACGTAGGTGAATGTCCCATTGGTCTCCCAGGTGACCAAATCTACAAGAGGGGTCCACTGCTCACGAAGGTGGAGTGTACAGTCTCCAAGGCAGACACTGCTCATCCCATTGACAGTCACTGTGACGTTGAGAGCCCAAGATGCCTCAGCCAACCACTGGTAATGCAAAGGATGGGCCCTTGGAAAGACAATACAACTGATGGCATCATTCTCAGAGTTCTGGATACCACAGGAATAATTACCCTCCAGGCTGACCTGTACCAAATTCCTCCTGGACTTTAATGCAATACCAGATATAGTGAGTAACATTCCACCACAGATTGACCCTTGTGATGGGAATATGGAGGTTATCCGTGGAGTTATCGTAAGGGCCTGCATCCCTGCTGTCACACGAGCATATCCTAGCTGTCTCTGAATAACCTGAATGGGGAAAATCCCAGGTTCCAGGCCATTCAGTGGCAAAGAACACCGATAAAACATTGCAGACTCATTGTCACGTTGAAACTGGAGTTCACATTCACTGTGACCAAGCTTAGCCACAGATCCAGTGATGTTTATTCCCTGGATGTTCAAGAGGAGGTTGCTATCTGTGATTTCCATTTCAACAACAGTAATTAGAGGAGTCAAAGCTCTTTGGTAATTAAACATGGTCATGTTTTTTGCAAAAACAGTATGTTTAAATGACCTACTGCTGATGACCACACTTATTCCTACAGAGATGTCTTGTGAATCTTCATTAGACAAATTAGTAGCTGGAGGCGTCAGGCACCAAATTGCCTCTTCTGTCAGGTGGGTAACCATACAAGTTTTCCTGTTCATTGAAACAGAAACCAGGGCAGGATTTTGGCTAAAGCCCACCCCAGAGATTGTGAGCAGTGTTCCACCTAGGAGTAAAACAAAACAAGGGGTGAGGAGGACATGAAATGCAAGAAAGGCTTCAACGACTGTCAGTGTACAATCACAAACAGTGACAAAGTTGGTAAGCATAGCAGCCAGGTTGAATGGAAGAAGAAATGATGTACTTTTTTGGAATAAGACACCTAACACTCACATATCAGGATAATCCTATGTGGACAAGAGTGTAAGGTGTCAGATATCCAGGGACCATCATGGCAGCAAGTGACAGTAGAAAGCCATCACAGAACCAGAGGAAGCTGTTTTACCCCCAAGAGTAATAAGAGACTGGGAATGGGAATGCCTATGCAGGCAGGCAGGGAGATGGTTTTGGGATGCAGGATGCAGCACAAATACAAACAAAAAGGTGGAACCACAGACTTGAATCTTCAGTTCTGCCTGGCCATTCAGGCAGTGCCAGATTTGCCATGCACTGATGGTCACTTGCCCTTGAGGAGTTCACTGACCAGAAAAGCTGATACACTGATGAATGCTTCCAGCTTCATGCTCTTCCCTACTTACATGCTCCCAGTCTGCACCATTTAGGATGAGTAGGATAGGAAAAGGAAGAGAAGAGCAGTTCTCTCTCCACTGTCCAAGGCAACTCTGACCAGGGCTTCCCATGCATGGGTTGGAGGAAGGCAGGCTGTCTGCTTTCCCCTCTGGTTGCCTGGATGGTTTTATTCCCTGGCCATCTACTTAAGACCATAGAAGATGACAGCAAATGGGTAAACAGACCACTGGTGTGAACTGGGAGGGTCATTAACATGGAAAAGCAACTCAGAAAGAGTTATGCACAAAGTTATGACCCCCAGCTGAGTCTGTCCTTGTTTCTAGTTTTGGAAGACGGTTGTAGAGAAGCATCATCATACACTGCTCTACCCATAGAGTCTTCCTAAATCATCCTGTGTCTGGGTCACTGGTTGACAGGCTATTTTTGGTCTGATCCAACACTGTTGTTCTACAATGTGGCAGTGGAGTCTTGCTCTCCACACCAACAGGAGAAGGAACACTGGTAGTCTCTTCTACCACCCTTACCACAGAGTAGGTGCTAATTATCTGGAACAAGCATGAATCCTGATGTCTGGATTTACGTAACATTGCAAAGCAGCAGTATGGGCACTGCCTCCCAGGATGCTGAGAATAAGAGTAGCTCTGAACAAGAAGTCTGGATTTTAGGATGTGACAAGGACAAAGATGCAAACTCTCCAACATTCCCAGCCTAATCCCGAATTTCCAAACCCAAAGCTGCCTCCCTTAAACCCATCTGAAGCCTTTATCCATCTTCCTTTACTTTGCACTCCCAGTGCTCTGCCTTGCTTCACCCTTTTTATCCATTAAGCTCATGTGCTTCCTTTTCCCATGATCTGGCTGAAAAATAAGTTGTTTTATAATGGAGTTCCTTCTGAGTCAGCTCAAATCCTTAATCCAGATGACCACACAAATGTTAGAGACAACAAAAACCTAGACATAAGACAGGGGAAGGACTGGTGCTTTTTGCAGTGATGAGAGTCTAAATCAGCTTAAGTCATTCATAAAACTACAGCCAAAGAGTTAATCAGTTCTTATTTCAATTTACCCTTAAATATGAATAGAAGGGTGCCTTTTTTTTTTTTTAAAGTATAGCTTAATCATCAAAACTGATAGCCTTTGCGCTCCAAGCTCTATCCACACTCTCATCTTTCAAGGCTTAAGCACTTCAAAAGCTGTTGAACTAATCACGTACCACAAAGCCTCTGAGTTTTTGTATCTCTAAATGTGTTGTGAGCCTGGGAGAATAATCTGTGGAGGAAACGAGGTTGCATCACGAGACTTCCTCTGTCTTCTATAAAAGTGTTTCTACAGGCGCATGTAGAATGCACTACAGGGATTCAGCTCTTCCCCCACCCCCAGTCAAATGACAAAATAAATCAACCACCCCAAATCTGCTTTTTAAGATTTAAAGTAAAACTTTTCTTTTTAATTCATGATGTTTCATTCTGAAACACACTTAAATTATTTCCAATGTTTAAAAGCTTGGAATAGGATTAATAAATATTTCACTTTTGATTAAAATTAACATTGAAAAAGGTTTTTTCTGTCTTTTCAACTTAACAAAAATGAACATGCCCTTTGGGATCACTTGAAGTTGTTTGCTTCAAACCACAATCGTACCCTGCTTTCCACCTAACTTTCACATGGAAAGCCTTGAAAGATGGAGGCATAATGACTGCAAGAAACAGCACAGATGAGTCAGGTGTGGGCGTGATTTGCTTTCCCAATAGGAACATGTAAGGATACAGGAGCAAACACTTTGGGAAATCAAATTCAAAACACAGGGACCCCTGAGCCAGCCAACCAGATTGAGGGATGCTCACTGCAATCCCACATTTCCAGACATCTGCTGTCTGCCGGTTGATGTCTGCACAATAAAGGATCACAGATTTAAAACACCCTCATTTAAACTGATATGAAATGGGATGCCCTTTCCATTCCTGCAGGAAAACCATGTCCTTGATCCCTTTAACCTCCATAAGCAGTTGCAGATGTGCCAACGCTGTTTACCCAGAAAGGAGCCACAACACGGCTCTATGCTGAAGATCTCTGAGACATACTGGATTAACGGCTCAACTCTGCAAAACACAAGCAACATAGAAAATACTTTTTTGAGGTGTGGGTTTTATTTTATTATTTATTTTTCTCTCCTGCTGCAGCATTATGCTTCCTTACAACTCCTCCAAGGCTGGAAAGCCAAACACCCACCTGGCATATCCCCCTTGTTCAATGCTACAGTGACAAGACCACCCCACCCAGTTTTTTCCATGTGATTTGAGCTACGTTTATTATGAACATTGTCTGATCAAGTGGCACAAATTAATTGCCCATCAAAAGAAGCGAGGAGGAGGGAGGTTTCCCAAATAGATCCGACTAGCCATGCCCACAGACAGGAGACACAAGTGCACAAAAGAGACATCCCAGCTGCTTCCCTCCTTACATCCTCCCACCAGGCAGTGGGGGTAACTGCAGCAAGAAGCAGCCAAGATATAACCCTCTGAAACCCACTCAAAAAAGAGTGTGGATCTGCTTCTGTCCCACCTACATCTATTTTTCCGCCTCATCGCCCTTCTTTCAAAAACACTTCCTGCCCTAAAAAGACACAGAGAAGTAGACCCTCCCAAGCCTATAATCCAGCCCACCAGAGATAAGAGTTGTCTCCTGGGATGACCCATCTCCCTCCACTCTCTGTCCCTGGAGACAAAGTGATGGTGCTGCCAAGAGCCTCCAGTATCAGAAGGGATGAATCCCTGCATGCCATAGAATCACAGAATGGTTTGTGTTGAAAGGGACCTTCATGCCCACCCAGTCCCAGCCCCTGCCATGGGCAGGGACACCTTACACTAGACCAGGTTGCTCCAAGCCTCATCCAGCCTGGCCTTGAACACTTCCAGGGATGGGGCATCACCCCACCAACCACAGGCTTTCTCCTTCTGAAGTTTATTAATGAAACAAGCTATTTAGGATGGTTTGTGAGCAACAAAAACAGCTCCCTTCTCCCCAGTATCATTGTTTCACGATCATTCCTAGCAGATGCCATGGATGAGAGTTCCATGGCTGAGGAACAAAACTGTGGTGCTTGTGAATGAATTGTTGCATCCCACTTTCAGGTAGGTTTTCCCCCCATTTTAATTCATTTATACTACATTTATCTAGGCATGAACTTGAAATGTCACCTTAAGAGATGGAAACAGCATCATTTAAAAATTCTCCAAACAAAGCATTTTTTTATTTTTCAAAATAGCTTTTGTTTTTCTCATGAAAAGCGATTCTTTTCTTGTGCTGTTTTTCTACAGCAGGATTTATCTGCATTTGACCTGAATCTGTGAATATCTTTGTCTGAATATGCATTTTTCATCAAATCAACTGTTTTTTCTAAAATGTTTCTCTTCTGCCTCCTACTGATCCAAGGGGAGTTAATTGACTAGCATTAGCAGTTTGCTGACTTGGGTTCCACAGATCAATAAATGCCTTGATAATTATTCATAATTATATACTACACTGCATGTTTTACTGTTAGGTACAGAATTTTTGAAAACTCTTACCTTTCCTTTCAGATTAACCCTAAAATACCCAATAGGATAGAAAATTAAATTTATATCTGAAGGAAAATACATGCATTCACACACCTGCTTGAAGAGACAGCAATGCCGTTGATGATGACAGAAACATTGTACCATCCCTCAGCCAACGGTGGAAGTATCACATTAACACCATGGTCCGTCTGCACCTGGATCTGTGCCCACGAGCCCCCAATTTGGACCTTGATATCTGACCCACGGTAGCTGGAAAACTGGGATATTCCAATCTGAAGCTCCTGCCCCCCTGCAGAGAGGAGAATGGATGAAACTATTTCAGTGGTTTTGGCAACAGTTATTTTATCATGCATTTGCCCAGGGAAGAGCACGGGGTCCCATCATGCCACAAGAGGTCCAGTCATGTCCATCAGCCCAAAACAAAAACTAGAAAACCACAGTGGTTTTGTATTCTACTCATCACCTGACATCCCTGATATCCCTTTCAGAAGGATATTGACCACTTGGAGCGAGTCCAGAGGAGGGCCACGAAGATGCTCAGAGGGCTGGAGCACCTCTCCTATGACAAAAGGCTGCAACAACTGGGCTTGTTCAGCCTAGAGAAGAGGAGGCTCCGAGGAGACCTCATTGCAGCTTTCCAGTATCTGAAGGGGGCCTACAAGGATGCTGGGAGAGGACTTTTTACAAGAGCCTGTAGTGACAGGACAAGGGGTAACGGGTACAAATTGAAATCAGGGCGGTTTAGATTAGATATCAGGAAGAAATTCTTCCCAGAGAGGGTGGTGAGGCACTGGAACAGGTTGCCCAGAGATGTTGTGGATGCCCCATCCCTGGATGTCTTCAAGGCCAGGCTGGATGAGGCTTGGAGCAACCTGGTCTAGTGGAAGGTGTCCCTGCCCATGGCAGGGGGGGTGGAACTAGATGATCTTTAAGGTCCCTTCCAACCCAAACCATTCTATGATTCTATGATAAGGTCACCAGCCATCAGGGTTGTCCTCAGTCGTTACCAGTGAACATGGCTATGGTCTTCAATGGCCACTCTCAGCCTGCTGGTACACATTCAGGATAGGATCCATACCCCCTTACCATAAACATCTATCCTATAAATACCTGCAGCTGATTAGAGCCTAATCCAGTCTGTCTAATGCTCACAAACTGAAGCTAAGAGTTTCTGGGATTTTTCCTAAATCCCTGGCAAAACATCCAGACCGCATTTTTCAGCATTTTGGAGTTATCTCACTTTAAAAGGAGGCAGCTATATGAAAATCTATGCGGGTACCTAAAGGCATATGCCCACATATGCCTTTGTTTTCAGGAAACATGGCACACACTCCAATTTAAGCTTTATTGTGAGCCAGATTTATTCAGATGATAGAGGACACTTTCCTTTATTTGTGCATACTGCAATAATAGAAAAGGACAATCCTGTGTGATCTACTCTAGGTGATCCTGCTCTGGCAGGGGGGTTGGACTAGATGATCTCTAGAGGTCCCTTCCAACCTCTACCAGTCTGTGAATCTGTGACAAGGACAAGAGAAGGGAATTTCATAGCCTAAATTCCTCTTGAAATAGCTTAAAAAAATAGGGTGGTATGCATTAGTGCAAATAAAGACATTTTCACTGAGATAGGTATATCTGTGGTCGACAAAGAAACAGAGAATTTGTGTCATGATTCATCTTATTGTAAGGAAGATATACAATAGAGTTGTGGTGAATCCTGCCACAGAACCATCTGTTTCTCTTCACTGACTATGCAAGACATGTCAACAACAGACACAGAGACATGTTTAGGAGTTGAATCTCAACCTCTTTTCTCCCCTGAAGGACGTGGGTCCAATTGCACAGGAGCAGGAATAAACAGGCCTAGAAGGGGTCTTCAAGTCTGACTCCCTGCTGTCATAGACCTCTATGTTACATAAATCCCTTTCCTAAATTAATCAAGTAAAAGGTGTGAATGTCTCTCTACCATCCACCTGAGCTGGCCAGCCCAAAACACTTGTTGCTCCACAGAGTTGCTCCAGACCAGACAGTGAAGATCAGCGGTCACAGAACAGCTTCATTTTTGCTCATTCCTCTTCTTCACTGAGCACGTGGCACTGTTTTCCCAATCAGCCAGGGAGGTACTCAGGAGCAGCTCATCTGCTTTCCTCTCTCACCTTGTCTTAATGCAAATTAACTTTTGTAGGTTGATGCATCCTTACTAGACATTCAGATCTGAGCAGCAATTTTGTCACCCAAGCAGAGGCCAGTGTCACTTGGCTTTAGTTTGCCTCCACAGCAGGCACGCTCACCATTGCCATTCAGCTCCATGGCCTCAGCTTTGGAGAAATCTCTGCTTTCCACAAAGCAGGAGAGTCTGTACAAAGCTCCCCTCATCTACCAGCTCCTCTAAGCAGGTCTTGAAGCCAGTACTTTTCAATTCTGCACGTGCAAGGAGTCAAATAAAGTTTGAAAGCCTGCAAAGTTGAATATATTAACAGCATGAACTCTTTGGACTCTTGGTCAATTGTCAGCTTAATCCTAGATGCCTGGAAGGCATCGGTGTAATTTATTTATTCTTTTTATTATATAGGGGGAAAATGATATTAAAAGACGAAGCTGTGGAGGTTCTGAATAGGAGATTAAACTCAGCCACACCACCATTCACAAGAGGCTGTAACATTAAGGAATTCCTTGCACCTGGGCTGCCCGCGGCTAGAAAAATCTCCTCTTGGTGCTATGGTATCTGAATAATATTCAGATGATAAAGGACAATTTCTCTTATTTATGCATTCTAGAGTAATAGAAAATGACAAGGGCATTTGGGGAAAGGAATAGAAATGCTGGGCATGCAGTATGTCGTCACTGGCAGTCACCTAACTCCTCGCATCCCCACCAAGTCCAGCCAAACTGCTGAGCTGGGGGGAACTTTATTAAGGTGAGCACTGGGGAGGTAGCAAAAGAGGGAAAAAAAAAATAAATCAGATGATTGCTTCCTTGGAGGAAAGAGTAGGATGGGTAGGGAAGCAGGAATAATTCTGTCTTCCTCCTATATTCCTTTCTCACTCTCTCAGATACTACCAACCTGGTGTCTGGTTACCACACAGAAATGTAGTAAAACTTCTTCCTAAGAGACTTGTCTGTAAGTGGACATCATTCACCATCAGTGCCTTGTATTCCCAACACCCAGCCAAAACCTTAGGAGTTGAGGAGGGAAATGAGCAAAAAACCCCAAATCCAAATTTTCAAGACAGGAATGCTAAACACTTCTTGAGATCTACTTGGGATTTTGGCCCCACAAATTCTATGCTCATATTCTAAAGTAACAGATCACAAGGTCAAACTGGAAGAAACAGTTCGGCTTGGAAACGAGAACTAGCAAGACAAGGGCTGTCTCTCTTCTGCTTTCAGCAACCCACAATGCACATGAGGCACTTTGTGATCAACCCTTTGGGATCCTGAAGAAGGACACTCTCTAGAGATCATTTCTCTTGTCGTGGCTGAACTGTCTACCAAGAATGAATGGGTGGGTTAATTTCAGAGCAGAGTTAAAGAAATGTGACACATAAGGAACGTTGTTCCACACCTGACATCCTGTGGACATCATCCATGCTGGTCTAAGGCAATCAACCTGTTATCTCATGTATGCTAGATTAAAACCAGCATAAAACAACCAAGACTGGCAGGAAACACAGGGGATAGAAGTTAAAAGAAAACATCAAAAAAGCCAGTGTGGGATTGCCAAACTCCATAGACCTAAATTCCCTCTGCCCCACCACCAACAGCACTTCTGCAGTGGATGGGCAATATATGCCTGCAGCCTTCTCACCTGCTATGCCACTTCTGTTTCTGCTCAGTGACACAATAGTAGGGTTTAAGGAAGGATCATACTGGAACAAGTTGGATACCCTTGTTGACTGGTACCCAGAAATTAGTGTCACATGGACAGCAGCATCTCCTGTCCCCTAGAAACAGAAATGAAGAAAGCATCAGGGCTAATAATACACCAATAATTAAAATATAAATATATATATTCACTATACTCCTGCATCTCCCATACCTAAAAATTATATGGGCACTGATTAAATTTGTATATACACCAGACTCAAATGTGGATGATTACATTGTCTTTACAGAGACATCTATGGAGAGTTATAAACCTTAAAACAATCATAGAATAGAATCATAGAATCATAGAATGGTTTGGGTTGGAAGGGACCTTAAAGATCATCTAGTTCCAACCCCCCTGCCATGGGCAGGGACACCTTCCACTAGACCAGGTTGCTCAGAGCCACATCCCAGCCTATGCAGATTTTCATTTGCTGTATCCATACTAATAAATTAAAACACTGATAAGTCATAGGCATAGACAGTTATCCCAACACTTAAACTATTACCATCGTCCTGGGTATAATTTTGCCATGCAGCAAAGACCACTGCTGCTGCCTAGGCATGTTTTTGCACATCGCACAGACAACGTCCAGAGAAGGTTTGGATGTCAACCTGAAGATTTAGAGCTGAAGAGGGTTCAACAGTGTGAGCAAGTGCAATTGTCCTAGGTATGCTTAATCTACAGTAGACAACTGAAAGTGGAGATATGCAATTTTGCTGGAGTTAAAAGCAAAAAAAAAAAAAAAAGCAGTTTTGTTCATGTGATGCTTAGCTAACTATGTTGAAATCTGGAGGGGGTTTTTTCCTGTTTAATTGGTTTTCATAAGTCACCTATAAGGTTATTGTTAATTAAGCTGGTCTAAACTGTAGGTGGAATCCATGTTAAATTGTACCACAGCCAAGACTTGGCTGATGGGCTACTGTTTGCCCTTCCCTTGGTGGAGCTCAGGCCAAGAAAACAGAGAAAGGCCTGTAGGCTGCTGACTCTTCCTAAAACAATGTGGTTTCTTACCCGAGAGGGAACTTTACATTCAATTCTTGTTGAATTTCGGTCATCCTCCAAAATTGGGCAAGGCAGAGATCCAAACAACACCAAGTTTACCCCTTCCAGATTGGTCCCCCTGAGAGCCACTTTCAGTCCTCCTACAAAACCAATTATTCCATTACATTCAAGATGTGGAATAATATTTTTATATACAAAGGATTCTTTTTTAATAGGTGTCTATAAAAGGGAGCACTGCCTCTCAATTGATCTGATGATCCACCGTACTGTGTCTAGCTTCCTCTCTTTCACCAGAGATCTTTCTGACCTATTATTTGAATTCTTTTCCATGATACAGTAAGACTGCCTTTGCTTCTCGGTTTATTTTTTAATTACATACTTACTTAAGCCAGCAAGGTCTGACCTGTGATTTCAGCCTTAGAAAGATCCCCAGCCCAAGAATGAAATAAGGAAGGAAGGAAGAAGCACTAAGAATGGGAAATGAGCTTAACACAGCAGGTGCTTTCACAGTTCAAATAGCTGCCAAGCACCCTGCTGTCAAAAAAGCCTGTAGCATGTGTCTAGGAAACTTAGGTTAGAAAGGGGACTTGGCAGGGCTCGAGATTTAGCAGAGTTGTGAGGAAAGTCAGAGGGCTTGATTCTGCAAAGCACTGAGCAACCTCAGCTCTCCTCTGTAGCAGCCAGAGCTGAGCCTCGTCAGTCACACAGGATCATACCCGACACAAATCAGACTTGCACTTGATTTTTCTGCACCTCTACATGCCCATGCAAATAATCAAGGTGCCTTTCTGCTTTTTCCAGTGACTAGGAGATTCAGGGGCATTTTCAAGAGAACAGGAATGGACATTAATGGCAATTCTAAGCTGGACTTTGGTTTTTGATGCAATTCAGAGACCAATTAAAAAAAATATGAAAAGAAATTTTGCCTGAAAGTTAGAGGTGTTTGCTCTAGTTATCAGTACTGCAGAGTTTCTGGACAATGGCTGGACAGACAGACTGCTCAAACAGCAACTTTATTAATGCAATGTTTAACGTGTATGTGCTATACTGCAAACCAACTGTGCTTTTATGAAGTTTTTCATTTGTGCTGTAAGTAAACTTCTGTGATAAAGTTATTACATATTGATGTCAGAGTCTCTTGCACCTTTTTCTCAAAGCATTGCTTTAAAAAGTTAGCAGGAAACAACAGAGAAGCCTGAAAGTTTATTCTTCTAGGTTTTCTCTGGCAGCAAAACCAGGCAAACAACAGCAATCAGATATGTAGACAGCAAGCTCTTTCCATCCGCTGGAGCATGGCAGTTATCTTCAGAAAGGCATTCCATGCTTAGGAACATCCCAGCATGGCACTACTGAGACCAATGATATTTTGAGAAGAGGGACTCGATGCAGCAAAGCACACAATGCTCACCAGCTACCTCTCCCGTAACGTTAAGTTTGCAAAGCCAGAAACAGCAAGAACTCAAAACTGAAGCCAGTTCTCTAAGGTGATAGTTGTCAGATAAGGAGCCTCAGATTTAGAGTACAAAAAAAAAATCTGTGTGTGTTGTCTAAAGCCTGATGCTCTTAAGTTTTGATATCTACACTTATATCCATATGCAATGAAATACTGCATATGTGCACTTTACGATAAGATTGAAGAGAGGTATTTTAAATGAAAGAAATTAAAAACACAGATGGAAGCTGTAAATCTTTCCAATTATAAATGTTCAAGGCATATGTAACGTAAGATAGCATTATACTTGCTCTCTCTTTAATGAGTGACAGATCACTGTAATTGGGAGAACTGGATTGTAGGCGAAGAAAATGAGAAGCCAGGCCCAAGCACTAAACTTGCCATTGCTGGCTTGTTTCTTCTAGGGTTTTTTGGGGGTGGGTTTGGGGTTTTTTTGTTTGTTTGACTGGTTTTCTTTGGGTGTTTTATGAATCAAAATGAGTTGTAAAATTAATGTACTCTATGACCCTTCTATTAGGAAAAATAAGTGGAAAGATAAGGATTAGAATATCTTTCTTCCCATGCTCCCCCACTTAACATAAAGAGGTGGTCATAACTTCTTGATTTTCAGCTTAAGAACCTTACATTGTTCCAAGTCCATCCCATAGCTTATCCACAGAAAGGTTCACATCATTCCTTTCCTCTGCCTGCTCCAAGGTGACCAATCAGTTCTCCAAGCCACGTGGCTGAGATAGTTTCATGATGCACCTGGGCCAGTACTCCTGCCTCAGTGATGTTTGTAACCATGAACTCAAAACACCTCAATAATGAAACTAGAAGGTTTCCAGACCAAAGCTGGGTAACTTTTACTATCAGAGTGACTGTAGATGATGAAGATCTTGGTAGTGAAAGTACAGAACCACCAAAACACGCCATGAAAAACAAGAAGCAGAAAGCAGATGTTTCCTTAGAGCTGGCCTGGCATTCAGACCTACCAATCTCTGAAGCTGTAGGAGGTTCAACAGCTACCAGCTTTGGCTCAACTCTTAGGAAGACGCCTTCTCCTGTGCTGGCATTGAGTGCGAAGCCGTAAGGTCTCACCAGTAACATTAACCAGTAGACTCCCACTGGCAGCCTCTCCATCTGGCAGACCACTCGGGTTTGATTCGACATCACAACACGGCAGGTCATGTTGTTCACCTCCACCTGCAAGGCTGGCTTCTCCTCGGTGAAGCCAGCTCCCCTGATAACTACTGTGGCCTGGGACCCATCATCTGAAGGAAATCAACAAGACATCTCATGAATTCCAGGGTAACAATACCCAGGATTTACTTCCAAACAACAGTTTTTACCATCTTCATCAGGACATCCTGAGGATCTCTCATTGTCCTCAGAATGTTTATTCCTGCCTCTCCCAGCTATTATGTTTTTCCATATTTTTTTTTTAAATACTTTGAGCCAAAATCCAACTTTTCACTTTAAGCATCAAGCTCACCACTGTTTCTCACCCTTTGATGCCTCTACCATCTTCACATTGCTGTAGAAACATGCCTGTGATACATACTTTCAAACTGGAGCTGATCAGACCTGCCTCGTTAGAAGATTCAGTTTCCATAAAATCAGAAATTTCCAAAAGAATACACATGCACACAAAACCATCAGCATCTGGCAGATCTTTTTCACAGAACAGTGGTTTTGCCATTTTGTTCACGCACAAAGCCCCGTTACCTGACAAATACTCCACATCGCTGACTAAAGGTGTCAATTCCTGGCTGAACTGGAAAGAACACGAACCAGAACAGTTTGCAAGGACATCATTTACCACCACCACCACCTGGAGACAGGGAAGAAGGTTACTCTAAAGCTGGGAACAGAGGAGTTTTCCAGAGTCACATCTACTTGGTAGACTTGCAGAGCGATGCCTGTAGCCACACTGAGCTACCAAGAGCCCATTGACTGTGCCAGCACAGAGCACTGTCAGCTGTCTGTCCTGCTGCAGTCTCATTAAAATTTAATTGCAAGGCTTGGTGGAGTTCCATCTGCGGCAAAGGAGAGCACAGCTTTGGAAACTGTATCACCAGCCTTTCCCGGTGTCTGCAGGACTCCATCTCCCACCTTGCTGGGACCCACAGCTCCTTCCAGGTCCTGTTTTTAGTCATCCATTGAAGACCCTGGTTGCCATACCCAGTTTTTCCCACCCTGCCTTGGGAACAAGTTTATTATGTTTAAAACATCCTGTAAGACCAATTAGAATGATTCCCAAAATGTGTCTTTTCAACATGCTGCCCTTTTTTTTTTTCCCCTTGCTGTTCATGCTTAAACAAAAAAGTTGGGCTGTGACCTCAGTTATCTAACAAGAGATATCAGGAGATCTCTTCTGACATCTTCATCTCTCAGAAGAGTCAACTGGCAAAGCCCAGGGCACAGGAGAGCCTCTCTTCATCTTTCTCCCAAGTATTAAGAGTATTCCAGGAGGGTACCCCATAGCCTACAAAAAGCAAAAGCAGACTGTCTCCAAGAAATGCAAGAGCAGAGTTGCGAAGTTTAACTCACCTGTGTTTTATTATTGAAGGTAGCAAGCATGTCCCCAAATATTGGTCCAATAAACACACCCCCATCATAAACCACACGACTAGAAACAGTTGCCTTCAGACCAGTGAGGTTTTCAGCAGAGACCTGGTGAAGAACAAAGAATTGAAACTTCTCATGCTTTTCCATCCTGTGATTTTAAATTAAAACCGTTCCCCCAGAGTTCATAGTGTCATTACAAGGCAGCAAATAACTCCTGGAAACCTCTTCTCATGCTTCTTCCATGACTCCTATCTTCAGGTCTAAACCTGCTTTATCCAAGACTTCACAACACTTCCCTGTTCCCATCCTCCCCTTGCAGGCAAGAAACTGAGGCAAAGTGATTCAGGAACCAAGTTTGCAAATAAACTTCCAGTACTCAGTAATATCATTTGGAATTAAGCACCGAAATAGCTTTGAATGTCTGCTTTCATGACTTTGGATCAAACAAGCTCCTGTGTTAGAGCTGAAGATGCAGCTTAAGATTTTTTCACCATCCAGGCCAATGTCTGGAGCATGAGACAATGGGGATTTGCCTAACTGAAGATCATTTTACACTTTTAGAAGCTGGATAAACAAAGAAATAGTTTTTCTTTTGGGAGAAGGAAGCAGCTCAGTCTGAGTCCTTATTCAAAAAAGATGCTTCTACTTAAAGCAAAACTTAAACAATAAATCTTGAGATGGGTGGGTGTGAAATGAACCTTCATCTGAGACTGATGAGAACCAGATATGCACCCATAAAGAACAGTTCTCAGAAAAGCTCTTCTTGGCCCATAAATGCTGCTGCAAAGCTGTACTGAGCTTCAGTTACTGTACTGAAATATTAATGTGATTATAATAGCTTTCATTTCAGTATAGCTGTCTCTTTATTGTGCAGAACTGCAACAAAGCACAAAAATTACATTCTAGCCTCCTCATTTTGAAGCACAGGCTCTGAAGATGTAATTTCTCCTCCTGTAACTGCAATTGGTTTTTTTAATCATCTAATCTCGAATTTGCTTAAACTGCTGTTCCTAATAGGAGGATAGATTGCCTAAGGTCCCACAGGTGTTTTCATAAAAACAAACACTGGGAGAATGGCTCAGCCAAGGCCAAAGACATTGAATGGGGCTCAAAGCAGGTGTTAGTAAAATAAATTACGGTACATTGATAACATTGGGCAAGTCCCCTGTTTTTGTTTTCCAAGTCAGCGTCCAGATGTTTTCATAGCAAGAGGTTGAGTCTTTAGTCACGATGAAGTCACTGGTGTTGAAGTACGGGGCTGTAGAATGATCACTTTTTTCTTGCAAAAGCTTGTGGAGATGGTGAGAGGAGATGTGCGCTGAAACACCTGCAAAAGACAGACAGCAGTGAATACCCTCATGGCTAGGAGAGCACATCTACCTCCTCCTAGATGTGAAATTTTCTGGATCCCAAATGACAAAAGATCTGCACTATTTAATGCTTAAGAAAACCTAGAAACCTTTTTCCAGGTAGGACCATCAGAAATTTTGTCTAAGTGATAATTTTCATTACATGCAACCTACATTTTTAAGAGACATGAAATTTCAGTGTTCAAGTCACATTTCTTCAAAATAGTTAGGGTAGAAACTTCCTAGATAAGAGGGTGTGTGGAGTGGGGGAAGTCAGTCGGAGATGGTGACCTCGTAGAGTCCAGTCCCAAATACATGCAAACAGTATCCTATTTCTTTGACATAAGTACCCATCGCCAAAGCTGCAGGTACAATAAATCTCTCTAAACCAATTCATAATAAGGAGGGGAAAGCACAAAGCCTGGGAACATGGCAAGAGTAATGGATTACAATTTTAAAAGGTGGTATTCCAAGCAGGGCACTATTGAGACAGCCCTTAGCTGCTGCAGAAAATTTCTGAGTGGCAACAAGGAGAATATTAATGAAATAATTCTTTCCTAAGGTCACATTTTCCTATTTTATGATTTGACTTTATAACTGAGTCACCAGTTACTCAGGTGAGAACTTTCTTATTGGCCTTGCTCATATTAACCCACTCACTTTCATTCTAAGCCTCTTGGAATGTTGAAGCCAAACATGAGAAAACCTAGCACATCTGTAGGGTGACTAATTCAAGTCAAGCAATTCTATGCACAAAAGCTTTGTGGTATCTGTAAACCAGTCATCAATCCTGGCCATCCGAGAAGAAAATTAACATCCTCATAACCTGCACAGGCCTCATCACACAAAATGCTCAGAAGTATATGTGCTGGAGAAATATCAGTATAATGAAACCTTGGGATGCAAAATCCCAATTCAGGATGTGATCCAAAGTTCTTTAACATTAAGGCCAATGTTTCATTGTGGCTGTATGCCTTTTGGAACAACCATAACTAACATCTAGAAATACTTCCCCATCTATAAGCCTTAATTCCTGTCTTGAAGGAGATCAAATGAAAAGGTCCAGCAGCTATCGCAATGGGTTTAACCTGCCAGTCTGTACCCCGAGTATTCCAAATGTTCAGTATTGTCTCTTCTTCACTTGGCTTCCTGCAAAGGAAATCCAGGACTTGTGCTTGCATCTTTTCTTACCTGATATTACTGTATTGGCCAAGTGGATGCGGAAGGTCCCTCCAAGAGGTGGAGATGACTTTTGCACCGTCTGAATGGTGAGGCTGACTCTCACATCCTCTGTGGAGACGTAGAGGTGGCCATACTCCCTAGAGCCTTCCCCAAGCAAGGCACCTCTGTGTGACAGAGAGGGTTCACATGAAGGCATTAGCAGTCACGACCCCCATTCCTGACACCCCCATGTCACCAGCAGCAGAGGGACACCTATGGGAATACCACTCTTGAAGGACCTAAGGAGAGCACGTTCCGAGCTCAAAGGGAACGTCAGGAGAAGTGCGGCCAGCAGGTTGAGGAAGGGGATTCTGCCCCTGCATTCTGCTCTTGTAAGACCCCACCTGGAGGGCTGCATCCAACTGTGGAAGCCTCAACATCAGAAAGATATAGACTGGTTGGAGCGAGTCCAGAGGAGGCCACGAAGATGCTCAGAGGGCTGGAGACCCTCTGCTATGATGAAAGGCTGAGAGAGTTGGGCTTGTTCAGCCTGGAGAAGGGAAGGCTCCGGGGAGACCTTATTGCAGCCTTCCAGTGCCTGAAGGGGCTACAAGGAAGCTGGGGGGGACTTTTTACAAGGGTCTGTAGTGACAGGACAAGGGCTAACGGGTTTAAATTGGAAGTGAGGAGGTTTAGATTGGACATCAGGAAGGAATTCTTCCCGGAGAGGGTGGGGTGGCACTGGGACAGGTTGCCAAAGAAGCTGTCGGATGCCCCATCCCTGGAAGTGTCCAAGGCCAGGCTGGATGAGGCTTGGAGCAACCTGGTCTAGTGGAAGGTGTCCCTGCCCATAGCAGGGGGGTTGGAACTGGATGGTCTCTAAGGTCCCTTCCAACCCAAACCATTCTATGATTCTGTGCATACTCCCAGCTTCCACCTACATAATATAAGCAATGCACACAATAGAAAATTACGGAAAACCACCTTTTAAAATTATGGTAGAAGAAATGGTTCATGCAGCACCCAGCACAAGCAGGTCCTGCCCCAGTACTGGTGGTTTTGCAAGACCAACTCAATGAAGCCTGGACAGCAGCTACAACATAAGGCAAAAAGCTTGCTTACTTCGTCCTGGAGTCTACCAAAATTTTAACTCCCCTGAATTACAGCGATATTTTGTATGAGAGTTCACCTAAAGCCCAGTTTTTAAAACTTAAAATATTTTCTCCCTTGCCACTGAAACGCTCCCTTTGCAAAGGAAAAAGAGGCTCTGTGGTACGATGGTGCCACCTTGCGGTTAAGTGCCTAAATAGCAGCTAAAGTCTCAGCCACGGTTTCCGCAGAGCAATTTTGGAGAACACAAAACCAAATGGACCACTGAGCCTGTACAGCCGGTACATCAGATTTTAGGCAATATTCCTGTCCCGACCGCCGCAAGGTGTATTAAAGCACAGCAGATGCTCATTGAAGAGAAAGAACTAGGTGCCTTTCGAAGATATCCAAAGACCCATTTTTAAAGCACGCACTGATTTCTGTTTTTAGTCTTCCTGGCTTCAGCGTCACACCTCGTTTTCTCTTACATCTCCCTCCGTGAGATGCAGAAGCCCACCAGTGCTAAGCACTTGGTTTTTTTCCTGGTGAGAGGTACTGTGATCAATCCATCTCAATCTTCTTTTTATAAACTAAACAGATTAAACTTCTTAAATCTTTCTCTCCCAGGCATTTTCTTCAGCTCCATAATCACGCTCATGGCTTCTTTTCTCAGTTTTCCTAAATCCCTTTGAAAAATATGCTCAGTGCTGTGCCTGGCATTCCAATGCCGGTCGTGTTAAGGTTACCTACAGGACTAAAAATTTCCCCTCTCGTTGTTATTTACACCTCTGTTTATGCATATTAAACCTCACAAACATCCCCCTGTATTCTCCTCCTTGCCTTTACCACTGGAGATTCATGTCAAAATATTACATTTAACACTGGTAATTAAATGTGCTTTTCAGAGGCATTCTTAAGTCAAATACTTCTATGCTGCACTAAGATAACTTCTACAGAACAGCTAGGTCTGACCTGTGTTAGGAAATGAATTCTTGGACTTGGGCTTTGCAAAATAATAGTCTGAGCTGCTGATGAGCAGCTATCATGTTGGGAAAACTGAGGAATAAACTAGATTGCATCACTCTCTTCGTTTGTGCTGACTTGGTCTATGTCTCTGAAGCCCAATAGGTGATTGACGAAGTCACCAAAGCCATGGATTCCACCAAGGAATGCAAGGGCTTGGCTGCTCTGGGAACCAGAGCTAATATTCTTCAGATCTTAGCCAACTCCTAAAGGAGAATCTAGCTGTCTTTAGAGCACTCAATACTAATCTCATATGGCTTTGCATGTGCTTGAAAGAGAAGAGACCACAAGGTAAGGAACCAATTAAGCTACAGCAGGCTGAAGTTCACTTTCTCCTGAAAGGATGTGTCCTGTGGGTGCCTGAGCAAGTCACTGTGGGTGAAGTAATTGAGCCAAGCTAAGAGCTGGCTGCTGCAGACGAGAAGAGGCTGCATCCTCCCAGCTTCTCCCTTGCCTGGCTCTATTCCCATCAAGACCTTGCTGACTCAGCTGGATACAATTCAGCTTTTACAGGACTTATTCTCTGCTTGTATAGTCCTTTAAAGTTGTGCTCTCTGATGTGGTCAGCCTATGGCTCTGTCTCCTCTATCATCATGGGAACTTCCAGAATAGAATCATAGAATGGTTTGGGTTGGAAGGGACCTTAAAGATCATCTAGTTCCAATCCCTCTGCCATGGGCAGGGACGCCTTTCACCAGATCAGGTTGCTCCAAGCCTCATCCAGCCTGGCCTTGAAGACAACCAGGGTCAGGGCATCCACAGCTTCTCTGGGCAACCTGTTCCAGTGCTTCACCACCTCATCTGGGAAGAACTTCTTCCTGATATCTAATCTAAACCTCCCCACTTTCAATTTAAACCTGTTACCCCTTGTCCTGTCACTAGTCATAGAAGCCATATCAGTAAGCAAGGATACAAGGTGGACTTTCATTGCCTAACATGGTAACTGATGTCATTAAAAGTTTTTGGGAGCATCTCTGGCTGATCTTCATCCACTGTTCCAGAAGGTCTTAAATCGTCTAGTCCTAAATCATATCTTTGTGTCCCACGCATCTTACATACCCCAGGTTAGCTGAAACATCTTAAGAACCTTGGCTCAGCAACTGAATCCTGCTCATACAATGGAATTCCAATACCAGAATCAGTCGTCTTCACTAAGATGTCTACAATATACGTTCAAAATCCTATATGATGAGCAAACCTCAAAACAGTTATGTGCTGAGAGTGAAGTATCTTAATTTAAAACTGCAGCCTATCTACTGACACTTGTGAAGGATTCAGTAGTCTAACCAGTATGAAAACAAGCCATCTGAAATATCTAGAGAAGTCAACTCCAATGAAAGCACAGGGACAGCAGTCTAATCCCCCGCTGCCCCTCATGTCCTGTCTTAGATGACAACCAGTTCCAGACAAGTCAGGGGGAACTGCCAGAGGTTTTACAGGGTATTGATATAATCTACTCACTGTCCCTACCTTAGAGAGAGAAGGGGCAGACTGGCACCACAGCCAGACACCATCCAGGACACATTGTAAGTGGGAGAAGACCCCACCACAGACACTGCTTCAATTATCGGCCCACCTGGTCCAGGTGGTCTGGGATGCCTCTGAGAAACTGGAAAGAAAAGAGCACAAGCATTCATTGGAGCTAGGACAACAGCTGTTACTATGCCTAGGTTATTTTCATTTCGTAGGTGGAAACTCATGGTTGGGGTTTTTATGTTTGGTCTTGTCTGTGCAAGACAATTCAAGAGTTACATTTGTAAAAACATTTTCAAATAAGCCAAGAGTATTGATATTTGTTAATTTCTTCTTGACTGTTTTCACAAAAGAAATATAAGTTTAAGAAAACAAAACTATTTTTGTGCCTGTTGTTAAACACCCTTCTCCTTTAAAAAAGTTTCAACTAGCCTGTGCTGTGATGGGACATAGCCCCATCATTAAAGATTTTAATGGAGTATCCTGGAAAGATGGTAACATTAAGAGAAAAGAAAACAACCAACACCACAATTTTTTTACCTGTCACAGCTCTGTCTGTGATGACGACTTCATCAAGGTAAAATGACCCAAGTGTTTCCTTCTGCGGCTCAGGACCCAGCAAGTCAATCTGATGCACAAACACGGGGGAATGGGCAGGGAGGTCCCGGAGAAGCACGGAGCGATTCACACACTCTTCCCACAGGTCAGTGCATGTAAACCTCCAGCTGGAAGACACCAAGCACGTGCAATCTCTCTTTTGCTGTGAGGCAGTTGCAAAAACTGACTTCTGAAGTGCTTTGTGAAGCTTCCAAGTAATATCAGGTGCTGCTGTTATCACCACTATTGTTACTTTTACACAACACTTAACGTGATTGCTCTCTACACATCTCTCTTGGGTTCCCAACAGTGAGAACCAGGGCTTTGTGTCTCTGCTTGGGTGTCCTCCTCTGTGTCACAAGAGGGGGATGTGGGAGCAACTACTGCTGCTCTATTCTGGGCAAAAACAATACAAGAGCATCAGTGACCTCAGCAGGGATCAATCCAGAGTTCAGGTCCCTTGGGAATACCAGATGTTAGCTCAAGGCCCACAGTTCTCTCCACATACCCCCTCTTCCCCTTCCAGGCACAACCCTTGCTTAATCTTACAGAACTCCAAGGTGCCAACTTCACTTCCTGAAGTTCTTCAGAGACTCCTGATTTTTTAGGTCTGCTTGCCTCTAACTTTACTTCTAACACCAAATGTTTTCCACCCATGTATTCTAAGTGAAAATAAAAACTAAACCAACTTTCAAAACTCTGTACCAATGACCTCATAAGTTTCCTAGGGCGGGGGTGGGAGGGAGAGGGAATCGATTAAAAATTCTCACTGCAGAAAATCCAGTGACTGTTGACAAAGAATCCATTAAATTAATGGCCTCAGAAACCTTCTGGTGTGCTTACCAGAGACAGAACAAACTCTCCATCTGTGCAGTGCAATGGTGGGATAACAAGAAACACACAGATTTACTCAATAAGTCCTCAAATCCAATGGAAGCATGTTGCAGGGATGCCTTTGCACAGCCGGACAATGTGTCAGCTTACGACAACAGGAAATTTTCTTCTATACAAATAAGAACTCACTTCTCCCAGTTTTCCTAGTACACCTTCTTACTATGGAAAGTGTCATGTCTGGGAACGGTGTTGGATACCTTTTAGAGTCAGTTTCATTGAAATCGCACAGGCAGGTGATGTTCCTCTTCACTGGGCATAAAGAAACGTTGGTGTAGGACACCAAGATACGAAGGATATTGCTCATATGGCCTTTATGTGCAAAACACACCTGCAAAAATGGGGGGGGTCGGGGAAGAAGAGAAACTTTCACAAATCAAAATATATAATTTATGAGTAATGCTTGTAGGAGAGATTATATTCTCTTTAACATTAGTAAGGAAACGTGTTACTCGAGTTCAGCAATAAAGCCCAAACCTTAAGGTCAAATTGCCTTGAATAAAGCATCCAACAGGAGATGGTGCACCAGCATCCAGGTGACCTGTGTGCTAGCACATAGCCTGAAACAGACCCCTCAGGCTTCAGTGAGGTTTGGGGGCAAAACATAGCTGGGAATCTCCAACAGCAATTTCAAGTATCTAAGAGAGAGGAAAGGAGATGTGAGGAGTTAGAGAGATTTGCTAGGTACAAGGTTTGGGATGTGTGTCAGGTGAGGAAATAGGATGGGAAGAGATGTGTAAAGGGAACTGGAAGGAGTCTGGAAGGACTACAGAAGTCTTTGGTGACAGTGTCTCCCTCCCTCTTCCTTTCTTTCAATGCTCAACAATTTGCCTTCCCCCAGGTAGCAAAGAAAAGGTAATAGGATTGAAATCAAGCCCTTATTCCTAATAAAAGCAGATGAAGAAGGTGAGCAGAAAAGTTATGTGGAGCAGACCCCCAAAATAACAAGATTTTTGCTTTTGTCAAGAAGCAGTCATTCTTGCATCTTCCATCTTTTCTCAACACCATCCCACATTTTCCTTTCCCTTGGCAGAAGTGGCATCCCCAGAAAAAGTGAGCAGCCAGAGGTGTTAAACGATATCCACATCTCAGGGAACTCAAACTATACACCCAGTCAATGAAAAACACTGCTCTTTCCACAAGCACAGTTCAAAGACACCAACCTTTGTGGATCTAGAAGTCTAAACAGACCGGCTGAGTTTATAATGCTGACTTGGATCAGTATTCACTCCCCACTGCAACCTACACAGCAAGAGCAGCCACTTACATGTGTGTATTCACTAAGATCATATCTTGGTAGAGTCGATGGGGAAGTTTTCACCAGCTGGCTTGGTCTGTGAGCACTGAACCTCCCACAGAAAGGCTCTGTACCACTGACAACATGTTCCGCGATAATGATGTCCTTCATATCTGACAGATAGAAAAAAAATAAGGCACAGAGGGGATGACAGCCTTGAAAATTCAGAAGACACCAGTATGGTCAAGAGATTCATAAAAATGCAGGAGCTTGGTATCCAGAACTTGTCAAACAGTCCTACTCAAATATTATCCTATCCAGATAAACAGTGAACATATGCAGATAAATTGTTCCCTGGTTTAAGGGTGCTAAAGGGCAGGAGGGATGATTAGACTACTATTCTGAGCATAAAAACTCATGACAGAGAACATTGTCTTTAGCCAGATAGAGTATTTCATACCAAATTCACCCTTTCTTTCCAGACAACACTCAAAGTTGGAAAATTATGTATAAAGCAACAGTGAATCCACCTTCCTTTTTAAGATATTTATTCCATTCATCTATCAACCATGATGCCATTTTTTCTTCTCTGAAGACAGGACGCTGGACTAGACAGACCGTAAGTCTGAATGTGTGCGACATCTTTACATTTCTGGCATCTGTTCTGCTGTTTTGGGTTTTTTTTTGTTTGTGGTTTTTTGTTTTGTTTTTTTTTTAATATTTTCTACATTTTACAATCATCAATGAAAATTCAAATTCTCCTTTGTTCTATTTGTTATGTACCAAATTTTTATTCCCACTGCACTGTTGAACCATCATTGGCTTTTAGCTCAAGTTTTTCCCTCTTTTATTTGGGAGAATTGTGGATTTGGGATCACGTAATTAGATTAAGAATGTCTAATTTTTTTTTTTTTTTTTTTCCCTAAAGATTCCCTCCCTCCACAGTTAAATTGTTCTCCTCCTCTGGGAGGAATCAATCACCAAATATACATATTACTGGCTGGAGTCTATTCTCTGTCTATACCGAATGTGAGTACATGATACAACTCTAGGTAATCATCTACTTTTTGCCATAGGATTAGTATACAATTACTGCTGTCGGATACATAAAATAGAGTAACATTCTATTGTGCACAATACCTTCATGTTAGAAAACTGTTATCAATTTCTTTATTCTTATAATTTTTACAAAAGTGATTAATGTTTTACACCAATCTACACCTAATTTTTCTAACCACCAAATCATATTACCTGTTTTCAACATATTACAGAAAGGATCTCTCATTATTACATTAATCATGTTAGCTTTAATGTAAGTTCCATAAACTCACCACATCAGAATACATCCAAATAATGAAAAGCTAAGGAACATAAATATAGGTACTTAAAACCCATTAAAAGCATGAATTTATTGTCATTAAAGGTTTAAAATACATTTGTTTCATTAAAAGAAACTCCCACAGTAAATAATGCTTATGTGTCACAGAAGATCACTACCTTCTTTCTCAAAGCCACCACGGAAAAGGATTTTAGCAGAAGCTGGCTCAGTTTCACATCCTATTGAAAGGAGTTCCTCTATTGCTGTTTGCACCTTTAAAACACATCAAGAACATGGAAAGCAGTCACAGGACAGCAGTGTCTAGCTCATTTCAGCAAAGACCTTCAACACAACATCAGTTCAGTTCTCATCTGCTAGGGATGAGTGGCAAGGCAGCTCTGAAGGAGCAGGTAGCCACATGGAGCTGAATTTTACTCTCTACAACACAGAACATAAAACTCCAGATCTGATACCCTTCAGGGGTCTCATCAACCTCCTCAGAAAGGTGCAGATTTTTTACAGGAGCTATATCACAGCCTGGGCATCTGCATTCTCCTCTAGAATCCACCAGCTGTGTTGACTCCATGTCCAACAACTGTCATGGGGTTGTCACCTGGGGTAGTTCTGACAGTGATCAGTACCACATCAAGAGGCTATGAGATTTAGAGGAAGTCAGATCAGAGCTCCTGCCTGAAGGAAGATCTACACAGTACACTTATGGTCTTAGAGAAGTCGAAGGGTCCACTACCTAAAGATACCACACACATCACTGCAGACATGACAGGCCAAGATCAGGTGCTGTGATACCTGGGAGTCAGCCTCCCCAAAAATCCCACTGCGAGACATTCCCAGTAACAAAAATCACCCCTACATCATAAAATTTCACATAAACTTCTGGGCCAAACGTTTAACTGCTGTCAAGCACCAGAGCCCCATCAGTTACACGCCTGCAGAGGACTGGGTGTCTGCGTTTAATGACACCTACCTGGTGAGCCGTAGCGTTTGTGGGGATAATTCTGTGTAATATGTTATTCCAGGAGACACTGAAACACCCTGTGCCAGACACAGTCAACATCTGGCAAGCAAAGAAGTAAATAAATGAAAACGGATACAAGCTGCACAAGACACACAGACTTAAAACCCCGTATCTCCTACCAAGGAGGATTTTAAGGCCAGCATTTTGCCTTTTTAAGACTCCGCAAACCAAAGTCTCTTCACCTACTCTTAAACTGCTCCTCTTCTCCGTGGTCTCTCCTCACGCGATCCTTGGACTCCCATTCTTACATTAACAGGAGTACAAGGGATGCATGATCTGTGCAGACATGCTGACAGCAACTAATGGTCCATAAAAGGGACCATACGACAGGCTGAGAGAGTTGGGTTTGTTCAGCTTGGAGAAGAGAAGGCTCCAGGGAGACCTTATAGCACCTTCCAGTGTCTGGGGGGACTGACAAGAAAGCTGGGGGAGACACTTTTTGCAAGGGCAGGGAGCGAGAGGACAAGGAAGAATGGGTTTAAATTGAAAGAGGGGAGATTTAGATTGGACATCAGGAAGAAATTCTTCCCGGAGAGGTTGGGAAGGCACCGGGACAGGTTGCCCAGAGAAGCTGTGGATGCCCCATCCCTGGAAGTGTCCAAGGCTAGGCTGGATGAGGCTTGGAGCAACCTGGTCTAGTGGAAGGGGTCCCTGCCCAAGGAAGGGAGTGGAACTAGATGGTCTTTAAGGTCCCTTCCAACCCAAACCATTCTATGATTCATTCTATGATTGCTATGAAAGCTCCTGACCTGCAGCTGTGGGATTTAACCATGAGGGAAACCTTCCCTCACTGCTGAGCACTTCATCAAGTTGAAAGTGTCCATCATTTCATTACACTGTAGGGTTAACCAGATAACACACACCGAGTGTGCTGTCATGAAGGAAGGGAAATAAAAATTATCCCAAACGTGTTAATTAACAAATGTATTAAGGTGAGGCATTAGTGAGTGACTTAAAACCTGAGGGGAGTCAGCATTGCTTACACCAACACACGAGCAGATTATAACACAACCAAAGGGTTCACATTCGCTCACCAGCATGTGTAAAACCCACAAGCACCTTCAGCTCACGTTGCTGTTCTCATCAACTATCTCAGCAGGTTAAAAACAAGTGGGAACACACTTTCATGTCTGGCACCCCCCCTAAGGCCTTTACAATCAGGATTTGCTGCCAACTGTGTCAACTGAATCAGGGCTAGTCCAGCTTCCAGGGCCAGGCACAGAGCACTGACCTGCACGTTCGGAAGTTGCAACGCACGAGCCCGAATTTCCTGTCTCTCAATGTGGTAGTTGTTCACCACGTGAGGATTCAGCCACGTGTTATGTATCTGGACTCCAACTCTCATCCCATTGCTGGGTGTCTTTCCGTGATGCAGCGCTTCCAGGTAGTACCTTGAACCAGAAGTTAGCTCAAATTTCTGGGATTTTGGCTGCCAATCCTCACTCCAGCTCTTGACCCAGTGCTCAGACCACTCCGAATTGCCAGCAGGGAGAGAAGCTATTTTCACCTGTGTTCAGACCAACCAAATAGTCTAGTTAGAGACATTTCTCCACCCCCAAAAGGCTACTAACAGTTCCCCATGCAACCTGTCATGGATGACTTCATCTCCTGTCTTTCAGATACAAAAGGAACTATGTCTAGAGCCTTCTGAGACATAGTATGTTACCATTAGTAAGGCCAGTAATGCCACTTCTTTTGGTTTTACA
>NW_010223625.1:0-9135 GCF_000690775.1 Eurypyga helias | reverse complement strand
GCAACCGGAGACCTGGACAGCTGCAATATACTATTTTGTTGGTCTCAAAATATATTTTATAAGAATGCAACTCATTTTCAACAGATAATAATAGTTTTAGAACTATTGCTGATGATTGCTTTTGAAATATCTGCATTGTGTTCCCAATAGTTCCCATAAGGAACTCTAATAGCACTGGCTCAGTAAGACTAGGTCATGTATAAAACTCTGTGTTCAACCTTGCCTTTTTTTCCCCCAAAGACTGAAAACTATGTTTTGTGGTTTGTTTATTTTTTTCTTGTGACTCAGATTATTTTCCTTTTTTTTCACCACAGTGTATATACACTACACAGTATATACACACTGTGTATATACACAGTGTATATACTGTACACACTTTGAGAAAGCTTCCCCCCAGCTTCAAGTTGGACTCACCTCTGGCCACAGCTGAGCTAGTCAGCACCTCTCTAAATTAACATATTTAAGAGGGAAAACCAAGAAGGAGAACCAGCAGTGGAAGCGAAAACAGAGTGGAGAGAATCAGTGTGGAGAGAGAAGTGGGATGTGAGAGAGACAGCCAGGCAGTCACCAAAAGTCAGTGAAGAAAGGAGGAAGAAGAGGTACACAGGAGCAGATTCCCCTGCAGGCTGTTAAGTAGGCAGGCTGTCCCCCTGCAGCCATGGAGGGCAACAGTGGAGCAGAGATTGGCCTGCAGCCCATGGGGGAAGCCCATGCCAGAGAAGGTGGCTGCACCTGAAGAAGCCCATGACTCTGTGGTAAGCCCATGCTGGAGCAGTTATCTCCTGAAGGACCACACTCCCACTGAAGGGATACACGCCGGAGCAGTTAGACAAGAAAACTGCAGTCCGTGGAAAGGCCTTATGCTAGAGAAGTTAATGAAGGACTGTCTCCTGTGGGAGGGACCCCACGTGGCAGCAGGGGAAGAGTGTTAGGAGTTCGCCCTGCCTGTGGAGGAAGGAGTGGCAGAGACAATGTGTGGTGTACTAACTGAGAAATCCCCATACCGTGTCCTCCTGTGCTGCTGTGGGGAAGGAGGTAATCTAGGAAGAAGGGAGGGATGGGGGAAAGGATTTTAAAGATCCATTTTGATTTGTCTCTTATTACCCTACTCTGATTTTGATTGGTAACTTATTAAATGGATTTTTCTTCCCCAAGTTAAGTCTGTTTTGCCTGTAACCATAATGGGCGAGTGATCCCTCCCTGTCCTTGCCTCAATCCACGAACTTTTCCTTTTATTTTTTCCTCCACATTCCACCAGGGGGAGGAGTGTGTGAGCACCCTCGTGGTCTTTTGTTCCCAACTGGGCCTAAACGCACATTCATGAGTGATCTGTGTGATGGCCTCCATGGTCAGGTCCAGCCCTTGATCACAAGCCTATCTGTATGTTGCATCTCTCCCTAGATGTCCTGATGTTTCATGGGCCCATCAAGCTACAAATAGCTCACCCTTATGCTCCCAGTCCAGGTCCAACTGAGCTACTTCAATTTTGACAGCCTTGTCTACCTGTTCATTGTTTCAATGTTCTTCAGTGGCATGGCTTTTGAGCCTGTGAACATCTACATGATATACTTTTACAGCCATGTTTTCTACCTGAGCACTAATGTCCTGCTACAATGCAGCAGCCCAGATGGGTTTACCTCTGCACTATCCATTGGTCGTCTTCCCCTTTTGTAGCCACCCCTGTGGGGCGTTAGCCACCATCCAAGAGTCAGTATAGAGATACAAGTACTGGCCACTTTTCTCCTTCAGCAATATCTAGGGCTAGTTGGATGTTTTTCACTTCTGCAAACTGACTTGACTCACCTTCTCCTTCAGTGGCTTCAATTACTTGTCATGTGGGATTCCACACAGCAGCTTTCCACTTCTGATGATGGCTTCCTACCACATGACAGGATCCATCAGTGAATAAAGTGTAACACCTTTCATCTTCTGATAACTCATTATATGATGGTGCATCTTGGACATGAGTCCCCTCCTTAGGCATTGCTCCAAAATCTCTGCCTTCTGGCCAGTCCATGATCTTTTCCAGGATTCCTGGGTGGTTGGGCTTTCCCAGTCAAGCTTGCTGCATAATCAAAGCTACCCACTTACTCCACGTAGTGCTGGTTGTGTGATGTGTAGAGGGGATGTTTCCTTTGAACATCCAGTGTAGCAAGGGCAATCATAGTGCCAAAAGGAGATATGCTTCTGTACCAACAACTTCTGAAGCAGATCAAACCCCCTCATGTGCTGCGAGTATCTCTTTTTCAGTCAGGGTATAGTGGGCTTCTGATCCTTGATATCCCCAGCTCCAAAATCCTAATGGTTGACCTTGGTTTTCTCCTGATGTTTTCTGCCAGAGGCTCAAGGTGAGACCATGCTCCCCAGCTGCAGTGTAGAGTACATTTTGCACAGCTGGTCCTGTCTGGACAGGCCCAAGAGCTATTTCCTGTTTGATATGCTCAAAGGCTTGTTGTTGCTTAAGGCCCCACTCAAGATAGTTCTTCTTTTGAGTTACTCGATAGAGAGGGCTCACAAGCAGACTATGACATGGAATATGCATTCTCCAGAATCCCACAAGGACTAGGAAACCTTGTGTTTCCTTCTTGTTAGCTGGTAGAGACATAGCTGCTATCTTCTCCACATCCATAGGCACATGATGGTGTCCATCCTGCCATTTTATTCCCAGGAACTGGATCTCCTGTGCAAGTTCCTTGACCTTGCTTTTCTTTATGGTGAAACCAGCTTTCAGAAGAATCTGAATCACTCTTTTTCCCTTCTCAAACACTTTGTCCTTTTTGCCCTTTTTTTTCACGATGATATCATTGATATATTGTAGATGTTCAGGTGCATCACACTGTTCCAGTGCAGTCTGGATCAGTCCATGACAAATGGTAGGACTGTGCTTCCACCCCCGGGGCAGTCAATTCCAGGTGTATTGGATACCCCTCCACGTGAAGGCAAACTGTGGCCTGCACTCTGCTGCCAAGGGAATTGAAAAAAACTGCATTGGCAATGTCAGTTGTAGCATACCACTTGGCTGCCTTTGACTGCAGTTCATATTGTAGCTCTAACATGTCTGGTATAGCATCACTCAGGGGTAGTGTCACTTTGTTCAGGCCATGATAGTCTACTGTTAACCTCCACCCTCCATCAGACTTTTGCACTGGCCATATGGGACAGTCATGCTGACCACTCCTTGGCTCTCCAGTTGATGAATCAACTCATGGATGGGATTCAGGGAGTCTCGTTTTGTGCAACATTGCTGCTAGTGCACCATCCTAGTAGCAATTGGCACCTGCTGTTCTTTGACTTGCTGCAATCCCACAATGAAGGGATCTTCTGAGAGGCCAGGCAGGGTAGATAGCTGATCTTCTCTGTTTTCACAGCGGCTACACCAAAAACCCATTGGTACCCCTTTGGGCCCTTGAAGTACCCTCTCCTGAGGTAATCTATGCCAAGGATACAAAGGGCCTCTGGGCCAGTCAGAATGGCATGCCTTTGCCACATGTCCCCTGTTAAGCTCACCTCAGCCTTCAATAGAGACAATTCTTGGCATCCCCCTGTCACTCCAGTGATCTAGATGGGCTCTGTGCCCATATACCCTAATAGCACCAGTGTGCACTGTGCACCAGTGTCTGCCAAAGCCTTATACTTCTGTGGTTCCAGTGTTCCAGGCTATCGAATCCACACAGTCCAGTATACCCAGTCATTCCTTTCCTCCTCTTGGCCAAAGGCAGGGACCCTCTATTCCTGTTCCTCGTCAGAGTATTCACTGTCTGACCTTTGCAGTGCCAGACCAGAAGTCCCCTCACCAAGATCAAGGGAGGTGATTTCAGTCTTTCTATGTCTGTGGGACTGCTGATTGCCTTCTTGGGTCTCTACAGCAACTACACTGACAGCCTTCTTGGGTGGCCCCTTCTTAACATCTCTTTTCCCTCTCAGTTTGCGTACACAGGCTTCCAGTTTAAAAGTGGGTTCACCATCCCACTTCCTCATATCTTCTCCCTGGTCACACAGGAAGAACCAGAGTGTGACATGTGGCATGCACCTGGGGCTCCTTTACCCTCTGGCCGGGGCAGGAGAGGACTGATTTCTTGGGGTGCCCCTGACAACCAAGGCACTAGGATGTAGGGATGAAGAGATACAGAGATTTTCTTCAAAGTTTTGGAGCCAAGAAGACACTTTCTCCACAGCTGGTGTATCCATTTCCAGGCAATACATTTCTGCCAAGATGTTAGAGTATGATGCTGGGGCACCTTGAATCACCTTCCTACACATGGCCTGTGTGCACAGGACATCCTCTGGATCTTTGGTGACCTCATGGGTCAATTACTTTAGTTGTTTGGGTCCCTATCTCAACAATGGCATCCCTCAGATGCAGTTTGGGTCCCTACCTTAACCACAGTCCTCTGAGAGTACTGAACTGCAGCTCAATAGGCACAGGCCAGGCCAGGCCCCAGTACAGTGCTAGCTGCTGCTGGTTTTCACTGGGGTATGCAAAGCACCCTTCTATCAGGTGATGCATCAGTTTCCCAGGGTTGCTTGCCTGTTTAGATGTACAGTCCCAGGCTATGAGAGGTGAGAACCGTTTTAGGAACCTGCCCAAATCCTTCCACACACCCTGCCACCCAGGGACCGGCCATCACAGGGCACATTTCAGTATTGCCTCACCCAAAAGTTGTCTTCTCTTACACCAGGACAACACCAGAGTCCACAAAACCCATAATATGCCAACAGTATTAATTAGTAGTATTAAACAGCTAACGTAAGTTAGTTTGTTACTTGTTAGTTGGTGGGTTGGTTGGCTTTCTTGGTCACTCTCTCACTCATGAGGCTCACTCATACTCTGCTGCAATCACCCTTGGGTTCTGGCTATTCTTCTAGATAAAGAACATAGCCATTGTTTGTATAATGTTTTTACAACTCTCTCCATGATGGTCCACTTTCCTGGGTGACATATAACATCTTCCTTGAAGGGATACCTTTCCTTCACACTTGACAGGAGTCACCTCCAAAGACTGAGGGCTTGTGCCCTTTTTCCATTTGTCTTGTCAATGCCCCCTTCCCTAGAAAGGGATCCCAGCTGCTTGGCTTCCCTACTCTCCAGTTCCAGGCTACTGGACTCATTGTCCTAGCATCTGAGAAGCCGGGTGACAATGTGCTCGCCTGGATGACAGCTGAACTATTTGCACATATCTCGCAGCTCACTCAGGGATAGGGATAGGGATCGGGTGGTTTCCATCTCGTTTATGAGTTCTTCCTCTTCCTGCTCCTTTTCCAGCCTGCTTGGTTTGAGGATGGAGATGGGGAGAGAAAGCCTCGATGCTGTGCAAGCACTGTCTAGCAACAGCCCAAACACTGGTGAATGGCACTGGTTTAGCCACAAATACAAAGTACAGCAATATACTGGCTGCTATGAAGGAAGTTAACACCATCCCAGCCAGACCCAATACAGTCATGTAAGGTAAGCCCTCAGTCCTGGTATTTCTAACTGACTACTAAAATTTATTGAATCTAGACCTACATTGGTTTTATGCTCTTTTTTTGGTAATTATTTATTCTTTTATTCTGTATATTTCTATAATTATCATCATGTAGAGCTGAAATTTTGTCAGGATGTAACAATTTTCACAAAATGTAGAAAAAAAATGAAGCATTGCTTCTTATTTTCATCTTTGTAAGAAAACAGTTTTTCATCTGAAGTACAGAAATGCTCATGTTCAAAACCCAAACATGGGTATTAAAGAAATGTCTTTTAGATATTTGTGAAAGCATTTCTTTGCATTTAAGTCAGTTACAAGCTTTAGAATATTCATTTTGGCTTTAGGTCATTTTTGTGAGCTCATCCAAAGCCTATGGGTCATGTCACTTATGTGATATTCTGAAGAGACTTGCATGATACATAGGCTTTCTTCTGTCCTGAATGGCATGAATACATTTCTCTTTCTAACCATATATTTCATGCCTGTAATTTGCAAGGTTCATTAAGTGAAGACTGAAATCCATAACATTTAATGTAGATTGGAGGGAAAAAGCAATTCCAGTGATGCGCAGAAACAAACCCTACAACTCACAGAGAGTTATAAAGCAGGTATGTTTATTACAGAGCCAGGAGCAAGGGGGATCGCTCCACCTCACTTGCACACCCTGGGGTCTCAAGCGACCCCCTTATATACTACAAAGCATTGCATATGCATTATTCTTGGTTACATATTCATTGTATATCCAAGAATAGGGAGGGATTATTACAGTCAGTTTGGGGAAATCTTTATCATGTTCTACTCCTCCGGCTTCTGCTCACGCCTGCGCAGTGTACTCCAGTGGTCATCTCGGGTGGTCATCAGGTGGTCGTCGGGGGAAAGGCCATGGTGTCCTTTTCACCTTTCGCTCAAAAACTACTGTGTTGGCTGAGTCCCAAATATCAAGGCCAGTTCTTACTGAATGGTTGCTTCTTCCAAGCAATGAGTCCAGATGTCTCCTTCTTTCCAACAGTAAGTCCTTGTTATCAGTGCCTTTGTTAGAGCTGAGCTGATGCTGCAAACTTGTTATCTATATATGAGCTCCCAGCAGTCATCGTTAGCAAGGTTACAAATAACAGAACAAAAAACCAAAACTAAACTAAATGTCAGTAGTTAACCCTTGCCTCAGCATGGCTACAAAGCTACATAACAAAATTAAACTAAAGTTATAACAAAATCAAACTAATAATCAATTTCCTGTATCACCAGATCTGTTTGTGCTGTGCAGAGCTCTGTGCTGATGAGTTAAACCAGATTTGGTGGTGTTTTTGTTACTACTCCTGTAGCTGTGTGCTGAGTTGGCTCCAGCCAGCAACTAAGCACCCAAAAGCTGCTCGCTCACTATCCCCCACTGCAGGATGGGTGCAAGAATGAGAAGGGAAAAAGTGAGAAAAACCTGAGGGTTGGGATAAAGACATTTTTATAAGTAAGTGAACTGAAAAAAACCAATTGGTGCAAAGGCAGTCCCTAACCATCTCTCACCATTACAACAATGCCCAGCCAGTATCTGAGCAACGGCTACTTTAAAAAGACTACCCTCCAGGTTTTATTGCTGAGCATGATGTTATATGGCATGGAATATCCCTTTGGTCAGTTGGGGTTAGCTGTCCTTGTTGTCTCCCCTACAAACCTGTCATGGTTTAACTCCAGCCATCTCCAGGAAAGCAGGGCTCCATCGTGTGTAACAGTTATTTGGGAAGACAAAACATCATAACTCCAAATGTCTCCCCCTTCCTTCTTCTTCCCCCAGCTTTATATGCTGAACATGACATCATATGGTGTGGAATATCCACCAGCGATGGTGATAGCACCTCTGTGATGACATATTTAAGAAAGGGTAAAAAAAGCTGCACAACAGCAACTGGGAGAGAGGAGTGAGATAAAAGGTGAGAGAAGCAGCCCTGCAGGCCCCAAGGTTGATGAAGAGGGGAGGTGCTGGACCAGAGATTGCCCTGCAGCCTGTGGAGAAGACCATGGTGAAGCAGGTTGTCCCCCTGCAGCCCATGGAGGTCCATGGTGGAACAAATATCCACCCTGCAGCCCATGGAAGACCCCACACCAACACAGGTGGATGTGCCTTAAAGGAAGTTGTTACCTCATGGAGAGCCTACACTGGAGTGGGGTCCTGGCAGAAACAGCAGCCCATGGAAAGGAGTCCACACAGGAGCAGGTTTTCTGGCAGGACCTGTGGCCCTGTGGGGGACCCATGCTGGAGAAGTGTTTTCCTGAAGGACTGTCTCTCATGGGAGGGACCCCGTGCTGGAACAAGGGAAGAGTGTGAGGAGTAAGGAGTGTCAGAGATAAAGTGTTATGTACTGACTGCAATCCTATTCCCCATCCTCCCTGCACTGCTCAGTGGGTTAGGAAGGTAGAGGAATGATTTAGGAGCCTGGGAAGAAGGGAGAGGTGGGGAACGGTGTTTTTAGTTCTGTCTTTGTTTCTCACTATTCTACTGTATTTTTAATTAACAATAAATTAAATGAATCTTCCACAAGTCAAGTTTGTTTTGTTCGTGGCGATAATCGGTAAGTAATCTCCCTGTCCTTATCTCAAGCCACGAGCTTTTCATCATATTTTCTCCCCCGTGTCCTGTTGAGGAAGGGCAATGAGTGAGTGGTTTGGTGGGCACCTGGCAGCCAGCCAAGGTCAACCCACCACAGCAAGAAAGAAAGAAAGCAAGAATAGTAAAGTGAGAGAGTGTGGGCAAGAAAGTGCACAAGAGAGAGCAAGGTCAGGCAGGAGTAGTCAGCACGGATTGACCAAGGGGAAATCATACTTGACCAACTTGATAACCTACTATGGTGAAATGACTAGCCTGGTAGACATGGGGAGAGGAGTGGACATTGTCTACCTCAACTCCAGTAAGGCCTTCAACACTCTCTTCCAGAAGATCCTCATAGAGAAGCTGCTGAAGTATGGTCTGGATGACCTGACAATAAGGTAGAATGAAAACTAGCTGAATGGCCAGGCCCAGAGCATGGTGATCAGTGGCACAAAGTCTAGTTGGAGGACAGTAATTAGCTGTGTACCCCAGGGGTCATAACTGGGTCTGGCCTTCTCATGGTAGACACTGAGTTGAACATGAGCCAGCAATATGCCCTTGGCAGCAAAGGCGGCTAATAGCATCCTGGGCTCCCTTAGGAGGAGTGTTGCCAGCAAGTCGAGGGAGGTGATCCTTCCCCACTACTCAGCACTGGTGAGGCCACACTTGTAGTCTTGTGTCCAGTTCTCGGCTCCTCAGTATGAGACATGGACTTATTGGAGGGATTCCAATGAAGGACCACAAAGATGATTAAGAGACTGAAGCACCTCTCCTATGAGGAAAGGCTGAGAGAGCTGGGACTGTTTAGCCCAGAGAAGAGAAGGCTCAGGGGCATCTCGACAATGTATATAAAAACTTGAAGGAAGGGGCGTGTTTGTTTTGGGTGGTCCCCCATGAAAAGACAAGACGCAACAGGCACAAACTGAAACACAGGAGGTTCCAGCTGAAAATCAGGAAACACTTTTTTTACTGTTAGAGTGACTAAGCAATGGAAAAGGTTGCCCAGGAAGGTTGTGGAGTCTCCCACCTTGGGAAGATATTCAAAAGTTATCTAGACACAGTCCTGGTATTGTGGTTTAACTCCAGCTAGCA
>NW_010223624.1:30564-32863 GCF_000690775.1 Eurypyga helias | reverse complement strand
CGATCTCCACTCGGACATCAAGTCGACACCATCTGTCGTGGTTTAACCTCAGTTAACAGTTAAGTACCATGCAGCCGCTCACTCACCTCCCACCTCCTCCAGTGGAGGAGGAGAATCAGGGGAAAGGACAAGGAAGATCATGAGATAAGAACTTAATACTTGAATATAAATGAATAAAAATAGTGAAACCAGTAACACTAGCAATACTACTAATAATATGTAATGAAAGTAATGGAAAATAAAACAAATTTTACAATTGCTCACCACCTACTGACTGATGCACAGCCAGGTCCCAAGCAGAAAGAGTCTGAGCCAGAGAGCAATTGCATCAGAGTCCGAGAAAGCCAACGAATCCACCACCTCACTAAATAATTACTGAACAAAGAACATCCTCCCAGCCTACTCCCCACTTACGTACTGAGCACACCATACTATGGAACGCAATAGTCCTTCCATCAGTTTGGGTTGGCTGTCTGAACTGTGTGTGCCCCCCCACTGCCTGCAGTGAGAAAGCTGGGAACACAGCTGCTGTATCAGAAACTGAGAAAGACCTTGAATTTGGTGCAAGCACTCGCCAGCACCAGCTAAAAAACCACCTTATCGGTACTTTCCCAGGGCACAGCCTCATGCCAGCCAGCAGATCACCAGAGCAGAACAAGAGAAGATCAAATCCCCACTTCTGTTCTACTAAAGAGTCAGTAAACACAAAATTTCTTACCTCTTGATCTTGAAGAGCCTCAGAAGCCACATCCTCTCTTTGTTTAAGCTCTTACAAGATGCACGGAGAGAGAAAAAAGCAACAAGCCGGTGCACTCAGCACTGAGCTGCTTTGGCCATGTGGCTCCTATTAAATACACCACAGCCCACAGCGGCTGCTTTCAGAGAGGACACAGGTGCAGCCCAGAGAGCTGGGGCATGCCAGGAAAACCGGGAATGCGAAGGTCCCAAAACCAACAGCAGCTGCTGAAAGCCCAGATAACTTCAAGTGGGCACCTGGGGATCCCTCTCCCCTTTGCAGTCTTTGCCACTAAGGTACATGGGGGCAGATTAGGTTGTGTTTAACCTCATTAGGTCACCGAAGCACTGATTAATTGTAATTATATTGTACTGCATGTCACTAAATATGACTCTGGACAATAATTTCTGGAGGTTTTTTTTTAGAAAATACTCATCTTTCGATAAAAAGACCCTATGAAACCAGTTAAACTCCTTTAGAAAGCCATTATTTTCTAAACACAGAAGGATTAAGGTCAGGAGAAGCCTCTGGAGATCATCTAGTCCAACTGCCTCAGCCACAGCAGGATCCACTAGAGCCTGGGACAGTGTCCAGTCAGGTTTTGAAGATCACCAAGGATGGAGACTCCACAACCTCTGGACAAGCTGTACCAGTGTTAACCAATCTCACAGTAAAAACAGAAAGGTTTTTCTTAGGTTTAAACAGAATTTCCTGTGTTTCAGCATGTGCCCATTGCCACCGGGCACCGTTGCGAAGAAGCCGGCTCCATCCTCTCTCCCCGCAGGTACTTACACACAGAGCTAAGGTCCCTCCCAGGCCTTCTCTTCTCCAGGCTGACAGTCCCAGGTCACTCAGCCTCGTCAACCCTTTAATCATCGTAATAATTTTCAGTATGTTAAATAATTTCTTTTAAATTGTCTCGAAAATTTGCATAGTTCCTCTTCCCGTTGCTGCTGTGTTTACAACAACCATCACCCGCATGACCTTTGCTGGGTTGCGTGTTTGTTTCTTACTCTCCAGTGTGATGTTAACAGCTTCTGCCAGGCAGTCATCACCCTCGAGGAAACTGTCGGGGCGGCAGGCTGTGCAGGGCAAGAATTTGAGAAGGAGGAACACGAAGCATTGCCTAGCAGGCTGTCACAACGCTTGCACCTGTTGGCGTTGGACCTGACTGGCACGCTGCGGGCTGTGTAAACCCAGACGTTTGAAGAGGATGAAGGTGGATGCGTCTGTTTCTCCAGGTAGTAATGTGGTCTTGTTCAGCTTACGGGCCCAACAGTTCACTTGCTGGCTGGGATCTTGCATTGCACAGGGAATGTGGGTCATCTGGACTCACCTCCCATTCAGCGATGAGGGTGTTTCAGGAGCAGTGTGGCCAGCAGGGCGAGAGAGGGGATTCTCCCCCTCTGCTCTGCTCTTGTGAGACCCCACTTGGAGTTCTGCATCCAGCTCTGGGGCCCCCAACATACAGAGGATATCAGCCAGTTGGAGTGAGTCCAGAGGAGGCCACGGAGATGCTCAGAGGGCTGGAGCTCCTCTGCTATGGGGACCGGCTGAGAGGGG
>NW_010223624.1:27912-30248 GCF_000690775.1 Eurypyga helias | reverse complement strand
GGATGGTCTTTGAGGTCCCTTCCAACCCAAACCATGCTGTGATTCTACCATTCTATGTTCTGTCCTGCCCTTTGCCTGCATCTTGTCTGCTGGTCAAAGCAAAACCGTTTCCCTGCATGCTGTCCGCAAAATTTCCTACGGAGTTCCCTGCAGCACGGCCCCGGCCCAGCGGGAGCGACAGACTGTCACGTGCTTGGTGTTACTTCGGAAGACGCATCACACCTGGCTCAACCCCTGTGGTTCGTTTCACGTCTCACCAATTCCACAAACGTACTGGAACCACGGCGCTCCTTGACTAACCTAACGCAGTTGCCGTTAACGGGCTTTCCTGGGAGGTGCAGAAGCAAACACCTTTATTCAGTAACGTCGGAGAGACAGCCTTTGCCTCTCTGCCCAGGACGGGCAGGTCCAGGTGCCACGGGAAGGTGGCAGCGGGTGAGCGCCCAGGGGCTCAGGAGGTTTCCCTGGCAGGCGGAGGGAAAAGGCACCCGCGTCACTCGGCGCGCACGCTGCCGTTACGCATTGACGGAAGACGCGGGCTGCGCCGATTCCGACGCATGGCCAGCTGGGCCCAGGGTCCCATCGCAGGAGCGAGCCAAGGCTCAAGGCGATTAAGCTCTCCCTGTTTACGGGAAAAGGGATAAAGCCTTCAAGTAGTTAAGTTCCCTCTCCTCTCCTGATTCTGCGATAATCGCTGTGGTCCTAACGCTCTGCTTCACTCTGACAGCTCCTAACCTTTTCTTAATTAAGAGAGACTTTTATCACACCCAGATGGTCTTAATTTTTGTTTTATAAAGCTCCCAGGTTGTGTTTGGGTGGAACCAACGTACAGAGCCATGCAGTTGGCAGCTGTCTGTAACAGGAACAATTAATGAAATTAAGCAGTGCTGGAGGAGGAAACGCCTTTCCATCGCAGAGGAAACACTTTTCTCCCCCAGCATCTCGTCGGCGCTCTTGACTTTCCCCGCAGGAAGTCGCGCCAGGCACGTCACAGTTCGGGGCACCTCGGAGGGGACGTTCAAGCGTCACCGCTTCGGGGACGCGCGCGCGTTCTGTCACGATTTGTTAAACCTGGGTTAATGCTCGTTCGCACCCGCTGCGCCCGGGGTACCCAGCTGGCCCGTGCCGTGTGCGATCCGTCGGCATCTGAGTACCTCCTTGGGAGGACGGCGAGGGCGTTAGAGCGGGAGACTCCAGCCAGCGCGTTTCAACCCAGTTCCAGCAAGGCCTTGCTAGCTGGGTCCTCCCGGCCAAGCGCGAGGGCGCACCGTCACCCGCCAGATTGGGGTTCGAGGGGCAGCCCCCTCTGGCAGCCGTGCTGTGGATTCCAGGCAGCGCGCCGTCATCCTGCTCCAGAGAAACCGGCCTAACTTGCAGGATTCTGTTTCACATCAGAAACGCTCTCGACATGCTATTCTTTTTTTTAAAAAAAAAAAAAACCACGTTTTAAGGTGTTTCCCAATGCATGAAGGACGAACGACCCATCAGCTGGTCAGAAAACGAGATTGCATTTATTGCGAAGTTCCCAAAACAGCGAACACCTTATCAGAAGTACAACGAACTGGCGCTATTTCTTTAAAACCTTAAGCTGCCTCCCAGGAACAGCACCCGGCGTGGTCGAGAGGCCTTGAACGGCGGAACAGCTGGGTGCAAGGCCACCGCTCTCCTCCCTGACCCTGCCGGCACCGCCCGCGGGGAACGGGCGGTTGATTTCTAGTTGCATTTCCTACCGAACAGCTCCCACGGTTCAGCTGGCAGCGGTTAGGGACCTGGGAACGAATGTTGTCAGAAATGGGACAAACCACAAGGCAAATTCAGCTTTGAACAACAACAAAAAGGATCATTTTATAGAACTTTTAGTTTCCTGACTATAAAACCTACAGCCTCGTGCTTAAAGAGCTGAGCGTAGCAACACCAGGAGTCAGGGCTTTGCTTTCCACGAGGTGTTGGCTGTTTATTCCAGAGCCATGGGCCTGGACCTGCCCCCCTACAGACACAGCTCGCGTCTCCTGCATCACAACCACAGAAATAACGATTCCCCAGCAATTTCCATTTCCATTCCTTCCAGCTTCCAAGCGCCGACGGTGGCCAAGCTCCCAGCGGGACGGGCAGCCAGCAGCTGCCCGGCACGGGGATCCAAGGAGCATTGCCCACGAGGTCCAAGGAGCAGATTCCTTCTCCGCCACCCCCCCTTCCCCGCAGACACCTCGAGGCACGAGCAGCGCTTCCCAGATGAACCGTGTGTGTGCATGCGCCCCTCCCTGTTCACGGGGCTGCGGAAAAGCAGCTCTTCCTCACAGGCTAGGGAGTTGTCCCCAGGCTTAACGCGGTACGTC
>NW_010223624.1:9613-27833 GCF_000690775.1 Eurypyga helias | reverse complement strand
GGCCAGGGAGTTGTCTCCAGGCTTAACGCGGTACGTCACCAGTAACTTAACGTGGTACATCACCAGTAACTCCGCCTCTCCAACACAGTAACCTCGACAGCCCCTCTCTCTCGGGCGAGAATCCCTCCCTTACAGCTTTACCCACCCTCTCAGTGGGACAGAAATAGCTTCCAGCACGTGGGGAAGTGCTGGAAGTTTAACTTCCACAGTTAAACGTTTCCTACTGCAGGCCCAAGCGACGACGCCGTGGTTGTAACTTAACGCCGTTCAAACTTTCACAACTTCACGCAAAGTCGTCATGACGTTAGAAAAAACAAACGCCGTACAAAAGCGCCTGAAGGCACAAGTTTTAAACAGAAACGCAGCCCACTTGAAGTCCCAAAGCAGCCAGTTCAAGAGAAGTTGGCCTCGTAGTAAGCACGTAGTTCATGTATCCACGTTAAGCGTCGCTGTCGTACATCCAACCCAGTAAATACAGGACAAGACCTACGCTGCTCAGCCTCTGCCCGTCTCCTTTAGGGCCCAGCCCCACCTGAGACACACTCTGTGGCTAGAAACAGGCACCGGGACAGCTTCTAGGTCCCCCAAGTGACTTGCTTTGAGCAAGCACGAGCCGTGAGGCATTTAGGTACGCAGGGACGGCGACAGGAATGTTTTGTAGGGGTGGGAGGGGAACATGCTTCAACCTCGGTGCTTTCCTCAGCTTTGTAAAAGCAAGGAACTGTGGATGTGGGAGAAAAGAAAAAGTCCAAACGGCAATGGAAGCTGGGAGAAACGTTAACTTACAAAACACATTTCTGCAAGATTAAAGTCCCTCCCCCAGGGAAACCGTCTTGGGCCAACGGCTGAGCAGTGGGATGCCCGTGAAGGGAACTGTCGTGCTTAAAACCGTCGGGCACAGATCAGCGCTGCAGGGAGGGTCAGCAGACGCCCAGCTACCGTCCACCTCCAGAGACGCCCAGACAACACAGCTCCGCCGTGGGCTGACGGATCCTCCTTTGAGCGACGGCTGTCCAATGGCTTGGATAGCCGGAGCCATCCCAGAACATCTTCCACGGTAGCTTCCCAGCGGGAGCCCGTCGGTTGCCATCTACGGGAGGGGAAAACCAGCAGAGGACTCATTTCTCCAGGGGGCGAACGGTGTCTCTGCATTACCACGGAACCCCCATCCCAACCCAGTTATTCAGGTATGGTTGGATGCTCTCAGGTCTCCAAGGAGTGAGAAGCTGCCCTGCCTCCCTCGCCGTTCCGTACGCGATTCCATTCGGGAAGCAGGCCGGTAGGGCGGTTTAACCTGGGTGCAGTTCTTCTGACGTGGCTTCAAGCGAAGGCAACCAGGCAGCGAAGCCTCACGGGAAAACGCTCGTGGCCCCTCTCAGCGCCGGGCAGCTGCTTCTCAGTTTTCTCCTTTACTAGCGCTTCTCTCTCCCGCCCTCAAAGCACCGCTGCTCACATCACCCCGGGAGTTACGAACGGCGGTGAAAAACCAATTCTGACGTTGGCGTGAAGGAGCGTCAGCGTGGGTAACGCCAGCACCGAGCTCCTGCTCGCTCAGGGGGGCAGGAACGTTCTCGGTACGTCTGAAATCAGTCTGTAGCAACGTGGAGGAAAAGGAAAACTAGCCGAAGAGTCTCCATTCAGCGTTTTATAGCAAGAAAACTTTTGTCAGGGTTTATTATAAAGGAACAGCATAAAGAAACCAAATAAATAGTTGAATAGTTAACAGTATGCAATATAATAGCACTAAACTTCAATGACATAAAAGTTAAACCTTGGAACAGCATCAGTATGAAAGATTTCTTAGAAAACTAGGACTCGGTCCAAGATCCTCAGACCTGTACATTGTGAAAACCGGTCAGTTTTGGTGCCCAGTTGGTCCCAGCTTTGTCCTCTGAGGGACCGTGTCCGTTGAGAACTGTGACCCACCCACACAGCTTCCTAATCCCGCTCTGCCCCATCCTACACGTGCTGTTTTCCCCAGGCTCTATGGGAGAGTGATTGGGAAGCAGGAGGGAGGAGCTGTGCTTCGTTGTTTCAGAGGGAGCAGTGTCTCCTTCCTCGTCCGAAGGCTGTACCGAACAAGGTTATGCAATTTAGCCTAAGGATGCCTCTTTCTTCCTTAAAGCAGCAGTTAGAGGAACAGAAAGAAGGCAGCAATGACCTCATGCTCCCAGTAAAAGCCCAGCTGGGTTCTGGGGGGGTGTAGAGTCGAGGGCTGATGTATCATTAGCTGGACAAACTGATCTGGCACAGTGAGGTCAGCGGAGATCTAAAACAGAGCGACAGCCAACCCTCCCTCATTTCCTTCCCCACTCCGCAGCTCCGTGCGGTCACGCCAAGCGGGATGCTACTGGCACATCTCGCCCCGCGCAGGAGGGGAAGGGGGTGATCTCTGCTGGCTCGCAGAGGAGACTGACTTGAGCAAACTCATCACCCCCTCTGGGGCAGGATTTGACTTTGCTCCCAGATCACCACTGTGATCTGGAATTGTTGGCCTGTGGGACACACGCAGCTCGAGCAAGAGCAGCACAGCTCATCTCGGCCGTGTGCCAGGCGAGCCCCACGGGGTCTCTGAGCTGATGTAAACCCCGAGGTATCCCCACCGTATAGCTGTGAAATCTGCATCTCGAACCAGGCGGCCCAGTTCGCTCTCGTACAATTTTTAGGTCAGCAGATAGTTCTGCTGGAGTCAGAAGTGCTAAAACGTGTTTGAGGAAAACCCAGCATTATATATTTGCATTAAATGCCAAAACATAACATACACCTCTTGACATCTGTCACTCAAGCCACTGAAACACTTCCAGTGTCAACTGGAACAATTAACAAAAACTCTGCTATCAAGCGACAAAAAGCCAGAAATAAAAGTTACAAACAAAACCAAGCTTTTATCTTTGTTAAACTCCTGCCAGTCACTTGAAATCTTATTTATCTGTTCCGTGAAATTCAAAACTTGGCACATTTGCCTTGGATGCCATTTATCAACATCTTCGTTTATCTAGAACACGTACTGCATATCAGAAATTGGCTCGGCTAGGGTATTTTTGTTTAGTAGAAAACACTGCCTTCCAGTTAGAGCTACGAAGCTCCACACAGTTCAGTAAATGAATTCTCCCGGTATTTCTTGCAGCAGTGGTTCCTCAAACTTAAATCGTTTGGAAATGGCTTTCTGCTCAGTTACTTTTTCTTTTTCTGACTGCCTACATTGTCCCAGCGTATATGAAGCCACTACAATTAGTTCTTCTGTCACTATTGATTCGTCCTCTTCAGTCTTCTCAGCATCTACCGGTTTTTCAGAGGCAGAATCCACATCTTTCTGGGTGACATCACTGGTCTCCCCGCCTGCAGTCTTATTCCAGGACCTGGAAGCAGGATTATGGCTTTGTTCTAACCATGGATGTTGAAGGCATTCTTCAGCAGTTGCCCGGTCCCTGCGGAGGAAGGGAAGTGTTACCATAAATGTCCAAGTTAATATGAAATGCAGTACACCTTGCAGAACAGACCCATGCAAATTATTCCGAGGATATGACTGTATTAAAGACAGAACTTCTTAAAAAAGGGTACTTTGCCAAAAAGATGACCGACAGCAGGGCAAGGAGACGAACGGCTCACATTTAAAACAAACGTGTTCACAGATCCTTAAACATCCCAGCTCACGCTCCCCCGTTTCCAACCAACTCTCACCGTTTCTGTTTCGAGAGCTGGCACTTCCGTTTGCTGCCCCCTGAGCAAAGCGTACCAAGAAACCAGGGACGTGTAAGGTACTCTGCCAGCTCACCAAGAGCCCACGGCTCAAAGCACCGTTCATTTAGGCCAGCAGCAAGGTACCTGTAAAGCAAGTCAGGATGTGGTGCAGCATCCCACAGCCCAGACACCTTTTTTTGAAGCGAATTGGGGTTTCGGTTACCAGCACTTGGACACGTTCCCAAAATGCAAGTTTGAGGGAAGTGGAGGACTTCTCCTTTCATATACATGAAGTCATAGCACAGGGACATACGAGTCACCGAAGTTCCCTTATACTTCAGAAAAGAAGATGCCAGTGCCTGTACATTCAGAAGGAATCCAGTCGGACGCGTCAGCGCACGCAGCTGTGCGTTTCACTTACTCGGGTTTCTTAACCAGCAGAGTTTTGATGAAATCCACAGCAGACTCTGAGATGAGGTCAAAGTCTTCTCCAGAGTAACTTACGTTCATCTGAGAGATATTTAAGAACGTTTCTTGTTTATCATCCCCTAGGAAAGGCGATGTCCCTGTTAGCATAACATAGGCCAGTACTCCAATGCTCCTGAGGGTAAAAAAGGGAAAAGCAGGTTTTTCAGGGCTGGGTTTTTTTTAAAAGAAAACCCAACTTTTTACTAAAGTTATGACCACCACTAGAATTTGTTCAACTTACCACATATCAGTTGCTGTACTGATGGGGTCGTAACTCAGAATTTCAGGAGCTGTTCAGGGGAAAAAAAACCACACAACCACAAGGGTTTTTTTTGTCAAATGCAGACATTCTAGGCTAGTTATACAGTGCAATAGCGGGTATGTGGTGAAGCTTAATACAAGCCACTTGAAGCACGAGTCTTTCGAAACAGAGATAGAACCATTCAAGGTGTTTACGTGATTACTAACGTTCATCGGTTTTAAGTAAAATAGGTCGTTTTCCTTTTACTGTCCTCTTCAAGAAACCAGGCCAGTCTCCTTCCCAGTTAAGGAAGCTGTATACAAATTTCTTATGGGAAAAAAAAATGAGAAGTATCCAACATTCCATGCTCCAGCACTGAAACCCACACCCATAAAGATATACTGTACAACTTAACAACACTTACGAGTACTTTTTCAATGCCTGGAATGATTTGCCTCTAAAAAAATTGAAATGGATACAAACGTCCACAAGCTAAAATAGATTTGGAGACTGAGTATGCAATCCTGAACTTCTAATCCCAGGAACGCTCGCTACCAGTGCTGGTAAGGCTCGTCTGAAGTGCGCACCCATCTCCAGCACAAGCACACAGCGAGTCTCACCCGTGAGACTGGCACCGCTTGCCAATTCCAGCTTTTGCAGCAGTACCACATCCAAGGAATAACCTGGTCTTTCAACGCAGTAATTACACAGCCAGCCTGGCGTTCAAACAAACTGAGGCAGCTTCTCCTTGTGCTCCCCAAAAGTCCCCTCCTCAGGGCTACATCACTCGTGTAGTAACAACTTACCGACGTATTCTGGAGTTCCCATAATTTCTCTCAGTTCCTCACTGCTCTTCATTATTCTGGAAAGGCCAAAATCTACAATCTTAATGTCTCCCAGAGGAGACTTACTGGTTAGCAGAATATTTTGGGGCTGAAAAACAAAAGGAAGAGACTTTCAGGATCACCCTTCTCTAATGCCTACGACACCATATCGCATAATTGGTTTAGATGACGAGTAGCGACAGCGCATTCCGTAACAAGTACGACCCCCAGGATCACTTACCTATTTATGAATAGATTAATTTATAAATAAAGTTCTCCCCAGTGAACTTGAAGAGACAAGTAGGTTAAAAGGGGTGGCAGGGTTTTCCGTTTATAACTGAGACTCAAACCCCGACCTTTATTACCTTAGAACATACACACAGACGATGTAAATGCCTCCACATTTGTACCTTTAGTCCTTCACACCACCTTTTTAAGTCCCCTTGCCTCCTTCCAAAAGATGGTGTAAAACACCTCCTGTTAAGGGTGTCCAAAAACACCCAATCAATTGAGAAGACCCGAACACATAAACCTATTTTGACTGCACCCGTTTAAAAGAAAGTCTGTTGCAACTGACCTCGACCTCCTTCAAAGTACAAACAATTCTATTACAGAACACTAACTGAAGAACAGTTTAAAAAAAAAAATACAGCAACCTGAAAAACAGGTTTTTAAGAGCATCACCTTCGGATAAACTCGTTTGCTCTGACGTCACTAGATCTGGGCTGTCGCCCTTCAAAGCAACTTTGTGGTCACGAAGTTCCTTTCTGTCTACTCTGACTGCGAGCTCAGCTAGCAAAATAGTCTGAAAACTAACTTTAGGCAACAGGTCTTAACGAGAGATTTTTGTAAGTGAAGCATACCCTTGCCCCAAACCCAGGTGTGGCCCTCCCTGCCCCCAGGCCAACGGTCACCTCGGGTCCTAACGCTAACTCTGAATGGTGACAGCGACACGGCATTCGTGCCCCCGGCCAGCACCAGCTCCAAAGTGAAGAAGCCTTTATTTGCCGAGATCACGTTCCATCGGGGGCGGTTGAAAAGGGAGGGCAGCCAAAGAGTAGCAACATGGAAACAACCGCTGACGGATAATCCCAACTGGACCGGCATCGACGCGTACACGTTTTCCCTAAGCACCGAGCCGTTCTCTCCTCACCCCCACGTCACCCAGGAAGCCGTGATTCCAGGTGAACAGCCTCCCTCCGAGCACAGAAACAAACCTGTGCGAGAAGACGCCAAAAACCTTGCGGCAGTTCTTGCTGCGAGGTCTGAACACGGTCAAGTCCGGTCATTCCTGCAGTTAAACCGCGGTATTTCAAACCAACGCCGTGACGCTGTCCATCTGTTTTCCCTCTCTAAATCTGTGTGTTAAGAGCAGCTTTTTTTTTCCCCCGTTTTTTCTTACAAACTGGGATTTGGTGGCCCTACAAAGGCTTTTGGAGCTGTGCATTACCATATGCTTCAGCGTTCACATTTGTCATTCTGGAGTTGTATTAGAAAAGCAAACAGCCAAAAATGCTGACGGTGCCTCCCTAATTAGCCTCTCAGATGTTCTTCCCAGTGGGAAATTTAGTTACTTTCTGAAGGAGCAAATACAAAGCAGGAGAATAACATTTGTTCTCTGTATTTAAAGAGTTTTTAATGGAAACACTGTGAAACTCCAGTCCCCAAATTACAGTATTTTAGTAGATCTTGTAGTTGCCAGGAGTCTTTATTATTTTCTTCTTTTACAAGACAATGGTATTACTTAAAACCCACCTGTGCAGAAAAACCCTGCCTGCAGTGCGGACTGAGTCACAAACCTCCACCAATTCATCACGAAGTATCGGTCGTTCGCTTTAGGGAGTCACCGTGGGGTTCACATGAAGCGAGTCTGAACACAGGCATGAAGCCGGAGAGAAGCCGTCGCTCTGGCCTTAACCACAGCCTTCAGCTGGACACAAGTACACCACAGCTCATTTCCCATCACCCCACAAGGTTTTGTGAACCTTTGGCCCTAACGTTTTTTTTTTTTTTTCTAGATGATCTTTAAGGTCCCTTCCAACCCAAACCATTCTATGATTCGGTTTCAAGAAGGGTACGACTAAGGACACATAACAGAGGTAATGTTTTTTGGCTAACCCATGCCTCACCTTAACCTGCAACATTAATTCAGTTAAGAATCCAACTTTATGATACAGTAATAAAAAAAAAAAATCAGATCCCTAGAAGACAAGACAGGAGTTATCCAAGGGCAAAACCAGGAAAAAAAAAAAAAAAAGCAGGCTAGCTGGGATAGCCCAGCCACACTGTGTGTAAAGACAATAAAGCAGGCTGCTCAGTCCAATATGTGTGCTCTTGCAGTGACTGCTGCATTTTTTCCCTATGTGGATCAAAGCAGCCCAACTCCCAAGCAAATTCTGCTGTCCCATATCTTTAAGAAATTGAGAAATGCAGCAGTCACTGAAAGAGCATGATACCAGTGCAGTATGTGTACTTTATTCCCCCAAACAAGCAATGCAAGTCTCTAAGAAATAAAGCTAATAAGCAAAATAGTTTCTGTAGAACTTGGAGACTCTATACCTACCTGTTAATGAACAGCTTTGCTCTAATTGCTATAAAGGTTTGGACTCCAGACTAAACTGTTCTTTTGCCTTGAAAAACTGGTATTTTAATTTATAACTCTTTTCTCTATTTCCTGGGTGTTTCTTTAGAGAAGGAACACCACTCTTCTATTAATACTACATTTCTGTGTAATACACACTGCACCTTAATCCACCTGGAAAACTCAGCTGAGAAAATAAATCTGTAATGTTCTTGTAACAGGCCACTTTTGCTGTAATCGTGTGTTAGTTTGCTTTCTCTTTTATGGGTTTAAACAGAATGCGGGGAGATTTAGATTAGATATCAGGAAGAAATTCTTCCCGGAGAGGGTGGGGAGGCACTGGGACAGGTTGCCCAGAGAAGCTGTGGATGCCCCATCCCTGGAAGTGTCCAAGGCCAGGCTGGATGAGGCTTGGAGCAACCTGGTCTAGTGGAAGGTGTCCCTGCCCACGGCAGGGGGGTTGGAACTGGATGGTCTTTAAGGTCCCTTCCCACCCAAACCATTCTCCAGCTGTGGAGCCCTCAATATCAGAAGGATACTGACCACTTGGAGCGAGTCCAGAGGAGGCCACGAAGATGATCAGAGGGCTGGAGCACCTCTGCTATGACGAAAGGCTGCGAGAATTGGGCTTGTTCAGCCTGGAGAGGAGAAGGCTCTGAGGAGACCTCATGAACCATTCTATGATTCTATGATTCAATGCAGCTTTCCAGTATCTGAAGGGCCTACAAGGCTGGGAGAGGACTTTTTACAAGAGCCTGTAGCGACAGGACAAGGGGTAACGGGGATAAATTGAAGTCAGGGAGGTTTAGATTAGATGTCAGGAAGAAGTTCTTCCCGGAGAGGGTGGGGAGGCACTGGAACAGGCTGCCCAGAGAAGCTGTGGATGCCCCCTCCCTGGAAGTGTCCAAGGCCAGGCTGGATGAGGCTTGGAGCAACCTGGTCTAGTGGAAGGTGTCCCTGCCCATGGCAGGGGGGTTGGAACTAGATGATTTTTAAGGTCCCTTCCAACCCAAACCATTCTGTGATTCTATGATTCAATATTGGGTTAAAATGACATGCCAAACAATTTCAAACGCTGGTTTTGCGGGTTGTCCCCACTGTATACAACGTTTTGAACACAATACAGATGGAAGGGAAAAGGTGTCAGTTAGATAACCAGAACACTATATACTGTAGGAATGCTGCTTGGAGCAGCCCTTCGCCCAGACCCCAGGGCTGCGTAAAGCTCCTTACCCATGTCCACCCCATGCAAGAGGCAGCTGGTCTTTCCTCAACCCCCACGCCTTTTTAAACTCTCTACCACTGCCGACTAGTTCCAGCTTTTACCAAACACGCGTTGAAGATCCAGCCAAGCAGCCAGCATGCAGGGAAAGGAGTCTTCCCTTACGCTGCAGCTTTTATGCGCCATGACGAGGAGATGAAAGGCTCCTGACTATAATCTATGCACACCCTGCAAATTAAATAGCATCAACGCAATACTGTCGAGTGAGCCTTAATTTGCACTCAGTAGCATTATACTTGCTCCTTCTCCAAGTCTAAACTGGATGACACGACTGGATTTTGCTATTCAAAACGAGCTGTTTTTTCAGCCGTCTTTCAGGAGATCCATGCTTTTGGAAAGGAATGATCAGCTAGCAGCTCTGCTGAAGCCACATCAAAACACCCCGTGTTTTTCTGCAGTGTTTAGTCTCATAGGAAAAATATTTCACCTGTTAAGGGGGCGGACAGCTAGCTGTCAGTGTCACAGACCTGGCTGATTAGATTTATAAAACAAAACTACAGGCAGCCGACAGTCACGTCCTGACAACCATCGTGACTTGAATTCTTCTGGGCACAGAGCCTGACTTTGAAGGTGCGACATAGGAAAATTGGATGGACCTTTCCAAAGGCATTTGTCCCAGACAAAGTTCTTCCTGGAGAGGATGGTGAGGCACTGGGACAGGTTGCCCAGAGAAGCTGTGGATGCCCCATCCCTGGATTTCTTCAAGGCCAGGCTGGATGAGGCTTGGAGCAACCTGGTCTAGTGGAAGGTGTCCCTGCCCATGGCCGGGGGGTGGAACTGGATGGGCTTTAAGGTCCCTTCCAACCCAAACCATTCTGTGATTCTACAAAACCTTCAGACACCCAAATGTGAAACCAACAGCATGAGGAAAACATTTTCACAAGTATTTGTAATCTTTTAGATATTGGCCAACACCCTGCTTACCAGCAGCACGCTTTGCACAAGTCTTCCAAACGCTGCCCCACAAAACTGAGTATTCAGTGAATTCCACAGTGCTGTAAGCACTCAGCAGAGCAGCACGAGCCACACTACGCAACAGAAGATGGTTTGTGGCCAGCAGGTTAATAAACATGCAGCTAAAGCCAGAACCCAACTTCACTTTTTGAGGAACAGGCCTTTTTTTAAAGTCTTGCAAGGCATGTGGGTCACCCAATCTTCAGAAGTCATGGGTTTTAATCCTACAGTTTCCATCATCTTGATTTGCCAATATTCTGAAGACTTCCCTAAGCCTTATTTTGCAAATGATCAATATATCCTGCGAGCAATCACCCTGCAATTAGGGCTCAACTGTTAAGTTCCACATTTCAAAAATCATACTAAAACACGTTAAACTCAAACACTAGACATTTTCCTCTGCTAATCAAGTTTTAAAAGCCAGCAAAGAAATGGTGGATCTTTCATTGAGAACTGGAGATGATCAATTTTATAAAATAGATTTTCTGAGTGGTTGGAAAAAGTTTTAAAGTCGAACTTGCTACCTGCGCCCAAGCTGTAACCAACACCCCGGTCCACATTTGCCATTAAGTACCATCAAATAAAGCACACGCACACATTTCTGATTACAAATACCCAGCTGAGAGTGCTCGGGAACACCACAGCTTTGAGTATAACCATTATGAACATATTCTGTCCACAGAGAGACGTGTTTTAATTTTACGCGCTTTGCTTCAAGGAAATTCAACAGAAATATTTTTGGCCAACCATGGCAGAGACACTGAGCATCTTGTGTAAGCATACTGGAACTTTAAGGAATTCTAACTGTTCATTTTCAGTCCTTCTAAACTCCTTACTCTCACATCACCTGCTAAAAATTTTCCATTAATTATTTTACTACAATTATTCATATTCTAGATGTATGACTAACTCAATGGGCTGCAGAAAGCTTTAAAGGATTCCAGAGATAATTTGAATGAATGGCTGGAAAATCAGGCAGGTGAGATATTTGTGTGCAAATATTACTTATGTGCTTAAGCTGATGAATGGTGCATGATGTGCTACGCTAAAATATTCAGTATGTACAGCTTCCTCCTGGAATCTACTGGTAGCTCTGTACTACTGCCAAAATGCAATTAAGTGGAAGTAGAATCATAGAATCACAGACTGGTTTGGGTTGGAAGGGACCTTAAAGATCATCCAGTTCCAACCCCCCTGTCACGGGCAGGGACCCCTTCCACTAGACCAGGTTGCTCCAAGCCTCATCCAGCCTGGCCTTGGGCACTTCCAGGGATGGGGCATCCACAGCTTCTCTGGGCAACCTGTCCCAGTGCCTCACCACCCTCTCGGGGAAGAACTTCTTCCTGATATCCAATCTAAACGTCCCTGCTTTCAATTTAAACCCGTTACCCCTTGTCCTTGTAAAGCTCTCAGCAACAGAAGAAACGTCGCAGCTTACTACATACTTGGTAAATATGGGAATTTTAATGCAAGATACTAAGCAAAGCAGTATAAAAAGTGAAGTAGGTCAACCCAAACATGAGATAAAATTGCATCTTCCATATGAGTGTAAGGATGGAAGCTAAAAAGAAAGTTAATTGCAGATTAAGTTAAAAGCAGATAATAGTTTTCTGGATCCCTGTTGCAACTCCTTTCCTAACCATAAGCAATACTCCTATTTAGGATTGAAATCCTATTTCTCACAGAATTAAATAGAATTTCATATGATGGCAACTCTTGATTTGGGTCAAAACTATTTTTCAGTAAGAAAATATGCTTACTCCAGCAAATAATGATAATGGATATACCAATAGGGTGGTGGCTAACTATTTAGCAGTAAATGACAAGCATTTAAATTGTTTTACAGTATTTAAAAAAAAAAAAATACTGACGTGTTATAAATATATTAAACACACCAACCGCAACCTGGTCTAGTGGAAGGTGTCCCTGCCCATGGCAGGGGGGTTGGAACTGGATGGTCTTTAAGATCCCTTCCAACCCAAACCATTCTGTGATTCTATGATCAATTTACTGTTTACCAGTCCTGTATGTACACTTCATCCTGAAGTGTTACTTCCAGCATCTCTGCTCTGTTAAAACTCAAGCCAATACAAAAGCCAACCTATGTTTTAATATTTACTGTTTACCAGTCCTGTATGTGCACTTCATCCTGAAGTGTTACTTTCAGCATCTCTGCTCCGTTAAAACTCAAGCCAATCAAAAGCCAACCTATGTTTTAACGGCCGTTTTTACTGCACTTTGAAAGTGAGCCAGATCCTACCCAAAGCACTTGCTCAAAATTCAAGGTGCAACGCCTTCGACCACGACTTTCTCTTAATCACAGGAAGTTTGCATTTGCTGCAACCACAGAAACTCCCCAAAAGGCCTGCAACCCTGGTGCCTGCTGCATCTCAACGGTTGAATTTTATCATTCAAGGGATAACTAGATAAAAAAATAAGAAACTTATGAGAAAAACACAGCAACAATCTTACCTTTAAGTCGAGATGAACCACGTTGTTTCTGTGCAAGAAGGAAACTCCTTCTAAGATCTGCTTCATAAGTCGTTTAACATCTTTTTCTTTGAAGGCTTCCTCTCTCTCAGCCACACACTGGTCAAAGATTTCACCTCCAGCAGCACTACGGGATAATATGCACTTCGTTATTCCAAAAGACAAAGTTATCATTGTGCCCATTTTGTTCGACTCGCACCACCTCGTTTAGCGTAAGCAAGACCAGCAGGCAGTAGCATCCAATAGTGAAAACGTTTCCTTTTTCAACATTTGGCAAGCTTTTACAGCACAGGAAGGCTTCTCTGCAGTCCGGCAGCTTTGGAGAGCAGCAAGGATCTCAGCCATGTAGTCCAAACACGACTGACTGTGCGTTAAGGTGAACTCCAGGTTTGTTTGAGGGCAGTGTTTACATAAAAAACATGCCTTTTGCCATTCCTACGAAACAGCATGGAAATTTGGGCAAGGTGAGCCTTTGTTGACACAAAGCAAAACAGCCCCACCCCCCAATCCTTCTCAAAACGCTTTGCACATACTGAAAAGACTAAATGGAAAGTTTGTAATGGGATTGTTTGTGAAATCTCTGCTATACGGGGTGTGTTAGGTTTCTGGATGGCTTTCATCTAAAAATACTTACAAAAACTTGAGCTCGCAGTTTGCTTCCTTAGCTGTTGTTTGTATATGTTTAAATAAATAACGGAGTAACAAAAAACCGTGACAGTAGCTACAGACAATGCATGTTTTTCAAGCAGTCTGGAGCCACGTGCGGTATCGCCTCTCTACGGCAGCGAGGCTAGAGGGCTGAAACTGTTCTACAACACGGCCGTGTAGCACCAAAAGCAAAATACAGCAGAGCAGAGGCTCCTCTTAAAACCAGGATAAGCACAGGGAACATGGGAACGGAACCATTTTGCACATGGATTGTTGAGTTACGGCTTGGCAACGTGTAAATGAAACCAAGACACGCAGACTTGGTTCCGGGTGAAACCATCATCGTCCCATAGCGAAAGGTGGCGAGACCCCGGGGGCAGCACCGTCTCCGGTTACCCCACACCGCGACGCGCCCAACCTGGCTCTGCTCGACGTGCGATCTTCCCTGATGTGCAGCCGTCTATGCTGCCTTTGCTTCCTCTTTCCTAGAAAATCACGTTACCTAAGCGATCCACAAGACAGAGGCATGTTCAACAAGAATGTCACAAAAATGGTGCGTTTGGGTTACCTACCCCCAGAAAAAGAACACAAATAGACTCAATTTTTCATTTTGTCAATACTCACTTTGCTGCTACAGCCTTAATACTGGAAAACCCCTCATGATTTATAAAAACTTCCCAGATACTCTCATTACGGTTATTTAAAGTTCTCCCTGGGGATTGCCTTCCAAGCAAAAAAGAATTGAAAAGAGGGTTACATCTTGACTTTTTCCAACCACTTCAATATTTCTGTTCTATAAGCTGACATACTGAAGTACAATTTGATTTGTTAAACTTCCTTTTAAAAAAAAGTCCCTTAAATGATTATTATTCTTCATCCTGCACCAAATATGATAGAACTCAAGAATAAAAATGTGCTTTCATCAAAGGAGTATTAATACTGTCACTTCTCTATAAAAACCGCATATGCCTGACACTATCACATTTTTCTTCAGCGCATTTTTATTTAATTCAAGGAAAAAGTTAGTAATATTTCAGCTTTGAACAGGATGATATCTTTTAGAATTGACACTGGATAGTGTATCCTAATATTTTAAGAAACATACAACAGCCTTCCAGTACCTGAAGGGGCTACAAGGAAGCTGGGGGGGACTTTTTACAAGGGTCTGTAGTGACAGGACAAGGGGTAACGGGTTTAAATTGAAAGTGGGGAGATTTAGATTGGATATCAGGAAGAAGTTCTTCCCAGAGAGGGTGGTGAGGCACTGGGACAGGTTGCCCAGAGAAGCTGTGGATGCCCCATCCCTGGAAGTGTTCAAGGCCAGGCTGGATGAGGCTTGGAGCAACCTGGTCTAGTGCAAGGGGTCCCTGCCCATGGCAGGGGGGTGGGTATGGATGGGCTTTAAGGTCCCTTCCCACCCAAACCATTCTGTGATTCTATGAACTGGATCTTCAAGATAGGGATAAAAAAGCATCTACTATCATCAAGAAATTGAACTTTCTACTTTAAGAATGCCATAGTATGCTACTCAGAAGAATGATTGAATTCCTTGCAGCAGTAAATCATTACGCACACACAGATCTACCACCAAAATCACCAGCATGATGCGTTTTACAGCAACAACCCATGGATTTTGCTGGTATAGCGCTGCCACTTAAGCAAAACAATACTTCTGCTGTTTAATTCTATGAGAAACAGGATTTATAGCCTAAAACTGCTGTTGTCAACCAGGGATTGCACTTCACCTTTAATAAACCCAGCTGAAAGATCAGCAATGGGGGGTGGGGCTTATACAGCCCAGTTTGCTGTATGGTTGTTTGGTAGACAGGTCACAATTAAGTCACACTAATGAGATGATTAACATTGGAGTAGAAACCAAGCTAAAATGTTAAGATACCCAGAATTCCACCACTACTCAAAGTTTCAGATGGAAAGGAGGTTTCACATGTAACCTTTCATTTTTTGATCAATTTTGCCATTTAGGATGCAGATAGAACAACTGTTTCCAGACAGTTCATTCCATCCAAAAACTACCACATCCAAACAAGCAACTAGGAACCCTTTGCAAGACCAGGGGGTAACTCGTTACTGCAAGACCGTTGGGCGTATTGTGGCTGTGGAGTGAGCTGAACGGACTCCCTCGAGCACACCACAAGCTGTGAGCCAACCCACTCACAAGCGGGTGGGAGCACAAGGGCAAAATGAACCCCACCAAGATTCCCCTGCGCGTCCATGCCAAATTTTGCCAAGCAAATACTTTCCCAGGGGATAAAAGCAAAGAATTGGCCACAGGATAAGAAAGTCTTTAGGAGAGCAATCCAAAAATAGAATGGAAACATTTGAGCCTCACGTTTTGAAATCCTACTTCGGACGCAGAGTTTCTCTCGTACGCACTCCCTTAGCTGGGTGTACAAAAAAAATGCGGGACAGAATTCCTACTCAACTTAAAAGCTACAGCAACCAGAATTCTTTAGCCATTTTGTTTATGAAAGTATTGTTGTGCTAGTAACTCCTCTGTAGTTCCAAGTGAAATCCAACTGCTCTTCATCAATGAAAAACACGCTAACATTTTATTACTGCTTATCAGCATAAATGAGCTAAAAGGCATTTTAAAGCCTGGAGCATTAATCTCTGTTAGAGTTATGCTGACTCTGAATTCAAGGGAGCCTGCTTATCTTCCTGCAAACATATCTTACCACCACACTGTACGGAATTCAGCATCCTGCTGCTTTCGAGCGCACTCACAACACACCAACGATTCAAGGGAGCCTGCTTATCTTCCTTCAAACATATCTTACTACCACACTGCACGGAATTCAGCATCCTGCTGCTTCCAAGCACACTCACAACACACCAACACAGTCGTTTGGCGTATCATTACAAAGAGACCGGACACACCTATTGCAGCGCATCTGAAAAAATTAAACACCCCCAGCTTCAACGGATCAGACGTTAAGGTAGTCTTCTGAAAAACTCAAGTTCCTAGAACGCACTTGTTTTCAGACGCCGAGTGAGACCATACACAGTCTGCAAGGGTCAAAAAAATCAATTCCTGGATCTCATGCTCTGTCAAAAGCCTTTCCTGAAAGGGTTTTTTTTGGAAGCTAAATGGAAACTCAGCTTTTTTCTGTTCACAGAACTTAGATGACAAGAAGATGACACCAAGGTGGTTGTAACACGACTGGCAAAGGTTCACCTTCATTACTGCTGACACTCACAGCCTCCTTTCCCTGGCTAGGCATCCCATTAGACAGTAAGCAAACAAGTGAATTTACTGAGCATTTTTCCAGTGTAAGGCTACCATAACACATCAGTCTTCCCAAAGCTTAAGAAAACATCCGTACCCAATTGGAGGACCCAGGGGAAAAGAAGCATCCAAATGAATTGTAGATACTGTTCTTCTACGTTCTTGGTTCTCGGGCAAACGCACAGGTATTTTTCCCCTTAGCCTTTCCAATCAGGCAGCCCAAGAACTCGAACGCAAACAGAAGGTAACTAACACCATCTGAGAAGTTCTCCTGCAAAACTTTTTGAGGAGCTCCAGTCTTGATTCAAGACTCCCATCTAGAACAATTGTCTTAATAGCTCTAAACCAGAGACACGATGCAAATGGGGCAGCACAGTTAACTCCTGATGACAGTGGGTTTGCTCCCAGTTCTCTCTGTTGTGTCCTATGCCAAGTGAATCATTTCCTGACAGCAGACCAAGCAGTCACACCTCCGGGAAGTAGGACGGTAAGTAATGTCCAAGGTAAGTCCAGTAACATTATACAGGCCCAAAGAGCTATAGGTGAAAAAAGCACTTCATCCAACACTTCCAATAACCCTGACTGCATCTTCAAGGTGATAGAGACAACTATTTTTATTTTATTTAAAGTAAGCATAACAAAAGTCTACTATATCTACACAAAACTCTTGACAGGTAATTACTCAGTTCAGAAGCTCTTCACAAAAAAAAAACAACAAAAACCCACCGTAATGGCTTAGAGTTTGAATTTACACAGAGAGGTTTCTGTAGTAGCCAACCCACTATCATCATCTATCCCTTCCACAGATGTAGTATAAACACATGGTGACGGGCAGTTACCAAAAAACACCAGTTCTTAAGCATCAGATGCTCTGTTGCTCTTTCTTTTGAAAGAGAAATTGGAAAAAAGCCAGGTAGGTTGAATACAAATATTGAGCCCAAAAGTTATCAAATTTGCTTGTATCCTTATACATCTGATGGGCCAGTTTTCCCAGTCTGTATCTCTACCTTTTTCAGTAAGAATCCATTTTTTTTCCATTAATTCCATCTTCACTGGAATGTAGAAACAGGACCGACCCACAGATTAATTCCAGATTTGACATACTCCCCCTTCAGGCTTACTTACCCCTTCAACTCCTATTTAAATCCTCTGTTTGAGGTCTTGTGCCAACAGACAGAAGTCTGAGACTGCAGTCAGGGTGGATGCAGACAGCCACCGATTTGGTATCCGACAGCTGAAGCCAACACTGTGATGCCTCATCACCTCCCACTGCTCAGCACTTTAATATTAACAGGCTGTGGCCAATTTGAAGTTTGCCTTCCGTCAAAAATTAGGAGCGCTTGAAAAACAACTCTCCACGTAACATTAGTATTTCTCTTCACAAAGGCACAGCACCAGGTGAGTCCCTCAGCCCTTATGGCAGACTCAACTCAAGACATGAAACTTTAAAACCTTAGCAGATAAAGTTAGTGGCCAACAATTAATTATTTGTTTTTCTATTAATTTCGTGGTCTGCGTGGCAGACCTTTACCTTGGGAAGGAGAAAGTGAAGTGGCCCAGAGGAGCTGGCAGTCTAGACGTGTTCCTTAGTGCCCTGCACACAGCATGTCAGAAACGCACTAACTTTCATACCTGTTCTGTCGCAACACGCCTCTGGAACATGCTGACATTAAAGAAACATCCAGACATGTTTGCTGGAGTCAGGAAAAGACTGTTTCTGTAATTTACAACTCTAACACACAGCTGTTTATCTGAAACAAGGTAGGACTGTCTGAGGCATATAAAAACAATAATGTTGCTAATT
>NW_010223624.1:0-9560 GCF_000690775.1 Eurypyga helias | reverse complement strand
GAACCACCTAGTTAATACTTTGGATTAAAAACATTTTGCAACTGTAAGACGAGTTCTAAAAGGAAACCAGCACTTTTGCATTAAAATTATCACAAAACCCGTTGCTCATGTCAAGCTTTGGAGTCTACCGCTCAGCTGTATTCCTATGGGATCTCGAATAAAATTATCACAAAACCCGTTGCTCGTGTCAAGCGTTGGAGTCTACCGCTCACGCCATATCCCTATGGGATCTAGGGATTTAAACTGTATCCTGGTTAGATCTGCACTACTAGTGTTTGAAGCACACCTTGATGAGTCTCCAGTAACAGCAGTTAAAATTCCAGCAGCTCTGTCACACTTTTTCATTCTAACAGATACTTGAATATTTCATAAATCATGAATTCCAGAAGGGCACAATGAAGTTGGAAAAAAAGGAAGTATTCCAGAAGGAAGCTTGCCTTAGCAGACATGGTCTCATTCCACCTCACTGAACTTTAAAGATCCGAGATCAGATTGGGACCCAAGATTCCTCACCATTTCTTTTTGTTATCAAACAAGAAAAGAGCTGCACAAGCTACATTTATCTGGGCAGACAGGTTAAGTCACTTCAGAACTATCAAGCCTCACTGTTCCTCTCCTAATTATTTAAAATCCATGGAGCTCAAACAGGATCTTAACAGACTTCACTAGCAACAAGCGTTTGGCTGCCTCTCGGCATGTACACGTCAAAGATGTGAGCTGCTGGCACGGTAGATGAACAGTCACAACAGCTGCAGAAATGCCCAGCTGGACAAACTCCAGGAGAGGGAAAACACAGGCAAAGGTGGAGTTACATGCCGTTTCAAAGAAACTATTCTAGGCCTGAATCCTCCTACCTCAAAACGATTTAGAGAGCTTTAAATTGTAGATCATAGGGGGTGTCAATAGTTTATTTTTAACGCTTACATAGCTTTCAATACCTTTTTTGTAAGTGGTAAAAACCCCCACCCAACAGATGTCACCCCATCTTTGTCACTGTGACTGAATAACTTCAGGATTTGAACAGTCATTGCCTCTTTCCTCTTCCTCTTTTACAAGCAGGGAGTGTGTACAGCTCAGGGTTCACTAAAGGGTTTTTGAAGGGCCTAAGTGATATAGTTCAGCTTTGAAAGAGACGACAGAAATGGGCAGTTTTGTAATAACCTGCAGTAGGTACAAGACTGCACATAACTTCATGGGACACTGATTTCCTTCGCCATTCTTTTGGAAGTCAAGCAAGTGTAACAGGCAAGCAGTAAACTCTTTTCACATTATTCATACTGACACACAGTATATTTAGGTGATTCGTTTTAAGCAAATATTACAGAAGGTTATTCAGGAATTATTACTGGTACTTACTATTCCAGGACTAAAATCATCTCTGTTGCAGTTTCATAAACTTCATGCAAGTTAATGACCCAGAGGTTGCATTGTGCCAGCTCAAGGACTGCAATTTCATGGATTATTTCCATCCGGCAGTCTTGGCCCTTTCTTCTTTTTCTCATGAATTTTGCTGCAAACTCTCTGTCAGTGTCTTTCTGGATACACTTCTTCACCACCGCAAATTTTCCCCTGGAATCAAAGGAGAATTTTAAGTTAATTTTACATTAATGACAACATTAGTACGGCCCTTATAAATTGACGTTTCAGGAGACTTGAGCTAAATCACCATCCATGAATACATTTAAGATATGTTCTGAATTTAGAAAGATGCCTGGCTGAGTGATAATCCCTTAAGTTAGGAACTTGACAAGGTAGAATGTAATTTAACCACCGTTAAAAATAAGGAGTTAAACCTATCCATATCAAGGAACTTGGATTTAAAAAATACGGAAGCGGCAACCTGTGCTAGTTTGCAGGGTCAAGGTATTCTCCAACCTTTCATTGAAAAAGCTGGCAGAAACCAAAGCATACAAAGAGGCAATTTATGCTTGCCACGACTATGTCACAATAACCCAAGTAATTGCCCAGCTATTGTTTTCTAAAGCATACGCAAGGAACGTGGGCCACTTCAAAACCATTCAGCAGCTTGACCGACATAAAGCTTTCCAACCCAGTTTTTGCAGCAACGATAAGGGGAATACGAACCCACGCTGCGCAGAACGGGGCACAGTGCTTAACCCACGCTGCTAACGACACAACAACCCATGAGGTACACCGCAGCAGTTCCCCCCACAGCATTTTGGGCTGAAGTGTCTGCTCTGAACTTCCTTGTGAGAGTCCCACACCACCTGCTCCACCCTCTTCATTCAGACAGTACAGATTTTTAGACTGAAAAGGTCTATTAATGTCATCTAATGCAATGATGAATTCTCATACTTTCAATTATAGCAACCTTCTTTTTTAGTTCTTACCATAGAGACAGCTCCGGGGAGACCTTATAGCACCTTCCAGTGCCTGAAGGGGCTACAAGGAAGCTGGGGGGGACTTTTTACAAGGGCCTGTAGTGACAGGACAAGGGGTAACGGGTTTAAATTGAAAGTGGGGAGGTTTAGATTGGATATCAGGAAGAAGTTCTTCCTGGAGAGGGTGGGGAGGCACTGGGACAGGTTGCCCAGAGAAGCTGTGGATGCCCCATCCCTGGAAGTGTCCAAGGCCAGGCTGGATGAGGCTTGGAGCAACCTGGTCTAGTGGAAGGTGTCCCTGCCCATGGCAGGGGGTTGGAACTGGATGGTCTTTAAGGTCTCATCCAACCCTAACCATTCTGTGATTCTACACAGGCATAATGTTAATCAAAACTATATTTTTTTATTTATAGGTACAAAATTTCTTAGAAGGCTTCAGGACTATCTTGGAGATCTTTATTTTGGTGCTTTACCTGTCTTACTGTAGGGTTGCTGAAACCAAAATAAGAGGCCTCACCTGGTTTGAAATACAATTACATGGGTTTTGCCTCTCCTACCTCCAAGCTGAAGTTCACAGAATTAACTAATTCAGCTCCGTCCAAGTTTTTACTCTCACAGCTCCTAACCTATCGGCAGCTGTGCATTTCCTTTCCATGACACCTAACTGCTAGAAGTAGTTGTGGTCAGCTTCCTTTCAACAGGCATTTGTTTGAAAATTACCCAGTCGAAATGAGTTAAGTCAAATAAGTACCCACAAAGTGAGATTGCTTAGCAAATACCCACTCAAATCATCTGACTTCTAACCGCCGATACAGCCACAGTTATTCCTCTAGGAATCATATTTTGCATCAGTGCGCATTATCTGCAGCACAGTGGGTATTAAGACTAGATGAGAGCACAGCCCAGATGGCTGTGAAGGTAAACCACCAGTAAGAACATGCTTTCAGTATCCTGAATCCAATTTTTGGGGGGAAAAAGTTCTTCTTAATATATATGTTAACACAGATTTTGCTTTGCAAATCCGTGAAAACAGTACTACGGGGTTTTACAGCGTTAGGAAGGTCACTGTAAGATGTGCTCATCGCTATCCCGTTAGCACAGAACGCCCCAGGAGGAACAGACACCTCGGGTAAAGCCTAACAGCCTGCTAGGTGCCTGGTACACACCTGCCAAAATCCACACCGGGACACGTAATAAATGTGTATAGCAGAGACAGCCCATCGGGAAACAGAAATCTGCTTATGATGCGCCTGATCCCATACATATTGCAAGGCAGTGTCCTGATCAGGCAGCGCCTGATCCCATACATATTGCAAGTGGTTGTTAAGGTAGATTTCTAGGAAGTTGGTGATGTTACTGCTGCAGCCACAAAGATGAACGAACACCCCTCCAGTACTGGATACTGGCCCCGACCGAGAGCAACTGTCATTATGCAGCCAGTGAAAAGGATGCTAAGTTATTCCAAACGAAGATACGCGTCTGTATGATTCCTGTACAACCTAAAGCTATGCATTAATCAATTGTTAAGGTAGATTTCTAGGAAGTTGGTGATGTTACTGCTGCAGCCACAAAGATGAACGAACACCCCTCCAGTACTGGATACTGGCCCCGACCGAGAGCAACTGTCATTATGCAGCCAGTGAAAAGGATGCTAAGTTATTCCAAACGAAGATACGCGTCTGTATGATTCCTGTACAACCTAAAGCTACACATTAATCAAGTGTTAAAATCCTTAATGAAGTTTTTAAGCACCAAGGAGAACAAGAAAAAACCAACCCTAGAAACTGTGCTGATAAGAAAAACCCCAAAAGGTAAAAATAAATGGAGAGACGAACAGATAAGCCTTTTAACAGCAAGTTATCTTAGCACCTGGTAGATACTAAGCCTTCAGCCTTCTCTATTTCTGTTAAACAGCCCCTGAACGTCGCCTTAGCGCGGAGTCAAAACCTTTTCATTCTGGCACCGCACGAGCAAGTGGTTCAGGAAAGTGTGAAATCTCCATAACACAGCTTCCCAGCAGCAGACTGTTGTTTTGCATGACCCACAAAAATCTAGCTGGAAGTTCATTAGCCTAACGTGCACCCACGTTAGTCACTGTGGCCATAAGCGGCATTGACGGGGCAGGAGGGATCACCCACCCGTGTGCTGCTCAGGCCAGAAGCCCGGCAGGTGACGTAACGAACAGGACAGGTTACGCGGGAGCGCGGCCGGCTGACAAATCCTAACGCTTAGTTGTTTCAGACCAAGAATCCTGCCCGGATTCTTCATGGCCATACCTATAATTAGAGCTGTTACAACTGCAGTCGCTAGAACGCATCTTTTCCGAACACAATCCCCCAAAAAGATCAAGCCTGACAGACCTGATGTTGGTAGCTGGTAGAACCGATGACTGTGCAGCAATCTGGATTCGTGCCTGAGACAATTTCAGAGCCAAGATCCAAAGATCCCATCCGCTCCGTGGTTAAGCCAAGCGATAAATTTGTAAAGAATTTTTGTTGATAAAGAAAGAGCAGCAGATAAGACAAACATAAACACGCTTTCCCATAAAGTACATGCTACGTACGCGCCATCTTTGCTTTTCTTTAAATTCTGCTTTTCAGAATTCCTAAAAACCCCCAATTAAATAGTGAAAATAGCATTAGATCAGAGCACTGCTAGTTCAGCTGTACAGCAGCGAGGCCACTGCACTGAAAAAGAACAATTTTGAGAGGAAATACTTAATGAGCATTTCCAAAGTTAAAAACGGACCACCAGCCATCCAAACAAACAAAAGTGCTTCGAAGGGAGACGTGAATAGGAAACCAGAAGTACTTCTCAGTCCACACAGGAGCCTCATTCAAGAATTATGATTTGAGGGAAATCGTGTCTGAGTACAAAGGAGCTTAATGTCATCTTTCCAGATTGCCAACTGAATCAGTATTGTTTCACCTGACATACATCATGGCTTAAAGCAAAAGCCTCAAATCACGAATCAAGTGTCAAATCAGATAAGCAGGAACATTTATGTCACACCAGTTAATTTTGGATGTCATAGGCTCAGAGGAGCTACTAACCTTACTTTAATAATTACTTTTCAAGTGACCTATAAAACCCATCACCGCAACAAATGCAGGAATAACAGCAATTCCCATGAAGAGACTGTGCTTTATAAAGTTCTGAAAACTTTTCTGAGACACACAAAACCATAAGAAATTTATTACAGAACTCACATGAAACCTTTTTTTTCCTAGTGTGGGGTTTTCTCCCTAAAATTTTTGATTTCCAAGGAGCAAGGCGTGGGGGATTCCATTTCTGATGTTCAGGAATAATTTACTTTTAATTTTTACATACATTTATTCCCAAATGGTGGAAAAAGCCACTTTTAACTCTTCATTTTCACCTCTTTTCCACTTAGTTCCACTGTTTCACCCTGGCTGTGTCACTGCAGAGAGCAGCGGAGGACAGGCACGCGAGAGCGTGCACATTCTTACCGCTGCACTGTGTCAGGTGCACAAGATGCACCTTACTGAGAGCCACCTGAGAAACAGGCAAGTTCATGGCAGAGTTTGGGGAGGAAAACAAGAATTTAATTCAAGACATGGGTTATCTGCACCTGAAACTACAGCCAGGTCGCTCGTTAGAAACAATGAATATTTCCTTATTCTGTTCAGTCTCCTCAGATGATTAAAATACTTGTTATTCTTAGCTCTGGGGGAGAACAAGCTTCTCTGCTTTAACAAAAAGCTGGAAACGAGGAGAATCAACAGCCGTTGCGCTTGATGTACATTTACATCTCTGCGCTGCACACATTTTGCTAGCAGAAGATCTCTGCTTTAACAAAAAGCTGGAAACGAGGAAGAATCAACAGCGTTGCGCTTGATGTACATTTACATCTCTGCGCTGCTAGCAAAATGTGTGCAGAAGATCGCTTATTTTAGCGCAATCCTCTCAGGTGACTGTTACCTTCCAGTGAGAAGAAACCAAAGCCAGTCATTTTTGCCTTCCTCCAACCCAGCGCTAACATCAGGAGTATTATTTTCTGTACACAAATGATGGTTTCCAATATGCACCTCGCTCGTTTGACACGAAAAATCAGAAAAGAGCACGATACTCCATCAACGAGCTGAAGAATTAACAGATAGTCTAGCAATATTTTGTGTGCAATTAGTTAAGCAGTATTTTGTTGAGGAGAAAGAGCAAAGCAACCAAATACAATTACACTAGGCTCCTTTAACAAAGCTCTAGGTAATACAAAATACACCATTCCCCATTTCACAGTACAATTACGGTTTAAGCACAGATGGTAAGGGCAAGAAGTGTTAAAACAACTGGTGTCTTGTCCTCTGTCAAGGTTACACTACTTCAAACTAACCTAACTCAAGCTAGCACCATCTGAAAACACTGAAGTCTGAGTGAGCTGATGAGAAGTGGCACCCTTAAAACATCCATCAGAGGGAAGTTTGATTTTAAATATCGTGCTGATGAAGATTTGTTTGAGAACATTCTGATTTTGGATCAGTAAAATCAGTAAGACGGAAGACTGGCCCCAAACTTCATTTATTAAAATATTTCATTGAAAAAACCCTGCCATCTCCATGTCACCTTAAGCAACTTAAAATAATTTCCTTCCCAGAGTAGCCATTATAACCAAGTTCTTGGCATTTTTCCTAACCTGGTTTTCCCAGCAGCTGCATTTAGACAGACTTGCAAATGCCTGTTCAGCTGCTGAATGAGGCAGCAGCCTTTTTAAGCACATAAGCTGTTCGTTCTCCAGGCAGCCCGTGTCCTCCCAAACCTGACGCAGAACTAACGAAGCCTGATTTCCTAGGGCTTTGCACCCAAGTCCCTCTGGTGACCCCGTGACCAGGTTCCTCCCAGGCTCACCTACGGCTCTCGGCAGGTCTTCCGCAGCACTGCCAGAACTATGTCACCTCAACGCTTTCCCGTGTTCCTCCCTCTTCCCACCTCCTCCACACGCAGGTGATAAGGGGACAGAGGCCCCCGGTGCCATGGCGAGTCCAACATTCATGTGTTGACCGACTGGGTTGGAGGCGAGACTGTGTGGTGTGCACAAGAACTGCTTTTCATCCGAGACAAAAACCTGTCCTACCTGGGTGGTAATTTGTCCTTTGTAAAGAGAAACTCTACCCATAAGTGGAGACTGCAGTAAAAAAGTAAGCATTCAAAATTGTTGAATAAACCCCCAAGCACATACATTCAGATGTACAGATTTCAGTATTCTGGCAGAGAAGATGGTGAAAACATTTGTGATGTTGAGGAGAGAGGTAGTCTGGACCAAAAATCTGCACAACTGTTGCACAAAACATGGCAAAACATGTTGTAACTTAACTCATATTAGCCTAACTACAGGTGCAAAATCACAGCCTTTCATGCAAAGGCCATTTTTAAATGTAGATTTGGTCAAAAATGACTCCACACAAAAAAAACACGCTGAGATTTACTTGTTTAAACTGCAGATTAAGAGTTGCCATAGTACTTAAGTCTTGTTCATAAAGCTAATCGTTTCAGTCATACTTCGGTGTGCCAGAAGGAAGCTTCATCCAGTCTACTTTTTGATTAGACCAATGAACGTCACCCAGCTCTAAGAGAAGCTCTCGTTCCATGGCAGAACTGCAAAAATATTTTCTGAAAAGTCATCTGATCTTCAAACAAAAAAAAAAACCCACCCAAACCTAAGCAGCAGCGATAACAGGACATCCTGTGCTACGCTGCTCCTACGCCTCCTTGACGGCTGGTTAGAATTTAGGCTGCCTTGTAGCCTCCTTTAGTCACCTTCAGTGTGCAGGTCCTGCACTTTGTGCTCACATCACGCTAAAAAATAAAGTGGCCTTCTCACTTTATGGGATGTTACTCCCACCTGCTTCCCATGTGAATGCTTTAGTCCACTATGTCCAAACAGGGATTATGCTATTAGTACATCGGAGTTACTAAGTAAGCATTAAGCTGGCACCTAGAATCAAAGAATGGTTTGGGTTGGAATGGACCAATGAGACAGCGTTTCAATGATAATTATTTCAAATCCCAAGCAAAAAGAAGAATATCAAACCAATCCAGCAACTGCACATATATCCTAACACAAATGTTTTAACTTCAGCTCCTACTCCAGATAGCTTCATTGCAAGTGGTCAAATTAGGAATTAAAAATGGAAGGGATCACATTTTTCCTTTTACAGCAAATTAAGACTGCTGCAACTCAACTAATTTCACAACTTTCAAAACAGGTGGAAGCCAAGCACAAAACATAAACATGACTTTCCAGATTTGCAGTGAAATAGCATCATAGAATGGTTTGAGTTGGAAGGGAACTTAAAAACCATCCAGTCCCACCCCCTGCCATGGGCAGGGACACCTTCCACTAGACCAGGTTGCTCAAAGCCTCATCCAGCCTGGCCTTGAAGACAGCCAGGGATGGGCCACCCACAGCTTCTCTGGGCACCCTGTCCCAGTGCCTCACCACCCTCTCTGTGCAACCTTAACACCTGTTAGAGGTACTTCCAGCTGCTACACTGGCTTTGAAACTCTTCTTCCCTCTCAGCTCCGAAGGGGCTGTTTTTGCTCTCGTATACACTGAGCTGCACGGCGAGCGTAACTTGCACAAGAACATACATCAAGCAGTGTATCTTGGAGATACGGTATTTCATCTTTTTTTTTAATCTGAATACTCCTTAGATAAAGCACATGTGATTGTGAGTAAGAGTACTGTCATTCTTTTGAAAAGTGGCAATTCCAGACAAGAAGCACTGGCTTCATGATGCGGAAATTCCATATACGTGTAGCTCCTGAGCTGCAGAAACCTTTACACGAGACTTTCTGCCTCAAACCCTGCTTGCTGTCGGTCAGGCGTCCAAACCACACACTGATTAAGCCTTACATGTGCAGGGACTTTCAAACCCAAGTTTTTCAACCAGCTTTTTAACGCTTTGGAAAGTTGCACCGTTCGATTCTTCTCAAGCATACGCTACCGCGAACTAGTCTCCTCCGGACCTGTTTTTCCCAATGTTAGAGTTTACAGAGATTAAAAAAACCCCGAACAAAACCCGATCAGAGACGCAAACGGGCAGGTTTCCGTCTGCAGTGGAAATGCTGGAGACTGGAAACGCTCCCTACTCCACAGGGGCTGCCGGGGAGGAGCGCAGGAGAGCTGGGGCTGGGGCACAGCCCCCCCCAGCAGCTGCCCCCGGCCACCGCGAGGACCCGTGTTCGGGGCTGACCCCCGCG
>NW_010223623.1:47283-68475 GCF_000690775.1 Eurypyga helias | reverse complement strand
GCTGGCTGGGATTAAGCCACAACACCAGGAAACAACCCAGCCAGTAAGAAAGTGCTTTTTGCAAGGGAAGCCTTGACCAGAAAGAGAGAAATAGACACAATGGGAGACTCTTTAAGGTCTTAATAATGCTACTGAATTTCCATTGGTGGATCTGCACATCCATCCAACCAGGTTAGTGGTACAATGTAGTAGACTTAAATGTAATAAAGATCGAAAATATGATCTATCATTTATTCAGAGATAATTCTGGGAAAGTGACAAAAAAAATATCTCAAAGACAATGTTTCACTGTTGGAGAATAAAGGTGGTAATGAAAGTGTGACTGAGACTGGAAAGGACAAGAATAATGTTTTATGTACCAAAATTATAATTAGGTTGCATTATGGTCTTTTATGTTTTACTGGTTTTACTGATGCAACAAAATTATGAGGCATGAGGCTGGTTGAACTGCCATTAGTATAGTTTCTTGTGGGTGATTTTTCTAAATACCTAGAAAATTATATATTTTGATATAAAAGTAAAATTTAACACTGCACATAAGAAAAAGTAAAAATTATTCAGCTTTCCAGAATCACAAAAATTCTGTTTATTAGTTTTTCTGACTAACTGATGAGAAGTTTAGATTGCCCTTGCACAATATTTATCTTGCAGCCTTTTTCTTCTGCCTTCACATTCAGAAAGCAGAACACACTCAGAATGCAGCTACTAATTGTATGTGTGACTTGGAAATGTTCTATTCTAAATACAAGAGTTTTTCCTTCCTTTCAATTTTTTAGTGTTTCCAATTTTTGTGGGGTTTTTTTTGTGTTATATCAGTTATTGGGCCTGCTTTTTATTTGACGTGATAGAAGGATTTTCTATTGTAGGAGGTAGGTTTTGTCAGAATCAATATATACATCTTGCAGGTGAGAGGAGTGAATGGCTTCTTCCACCAGATAGCCAAATTTAAAAGGACTCTCTAGACTTCCAAAATTTTGGATTTCTCCCTTTCAGAAGCTTTACCACCTGCCCCTAATGATATAACTGGTGATTTTTGAATAAATTTTAATAAGTTTGTAAACTATCGCTGCCTATTTTTAACTTGTAATTTCCTATCGCAGTATGTACGGTATGACTATATACTTTTGTAATTATGTTTTATTTAACACACATGGTAGTATGTGTTACATTGGGTTTTATTTAAGTTGCATGGAACAGAAGTTCAATCAAACCTTTGTAAAAACAAAGCAGTTAGATCATTACAAAATACTGTTTTGGTATTTTTCTTTAAACAAAAATATATCAATCTGATCTGATAAAAGAGGAGCAAGCTGAAATAAAAACCCCTTAAATTTTAGTTTTTATCGAACAGGAATTTCCCATTCTAAGAAGATCTTTCTCCAAAGTACAGTATTTCAGTATTGCTTCCTCTGTGACTTCCTGTCATCTCATCTACTCAAATGCTTTGTGAGGATAGGAGTCCTCATGTTTTCTTTTAAAGATTTTTTAGAGTGTGAATAATGCATAATGTAGAGAATTTTGTAGTAAAAAAGGCAGCCACTGTGTGAAAGTTTGACAGTACAGCAACTGGACTTACTTTACTGTTTCATGTTATGCAAAGAAGAGTCAGTATATTGACATACTTTTCAAAATATAGGAGGGAGTAGTTGTAATGTGTTTGGGTTTTGGCAGTGCAGTTTCTCCCTGCTGGAAGACATACAAGACCTAGCAAGTTATGCAGAAGGCTGGGCTCAATCAGCCAGAGCGCTGTTGCTACTCCCTACTCTAAATTTCTGAGGAGAAAGGATATCTGACGTCTTCAGTACTGGTACAAAAAAGAATCTGAAACTTAATAAATGATGTAACAGGTCATTTGGGAAACTTTAAGATGTGTAGCTTTGCAGTTTGATTTCTAATCTATATTGCCCCTAGGTATCAGACAGACCTTTCCTGGAGTATTATTCCTTCCTGGGGGTAGTCTTCTCTACACCAATGTGGCTATTTGAATTACTAAGGAGATAATCACTGTTAATAGGAGTAGCATCAGTCTGGGTATAGAGAACAAGACACTGAAGGTGCTGTTTCTGGAAATGTTCTGTCACCAGCAGAATGGACTCCAGTGAGTAACTTGGTTACACATGGACATTTTTAGAATAATATTTGCTGATATTGGTGAAGAATGACTTTTTTGTGTTGATAGCATATAATCTTTGGCACCAAAGGGTTCTGAACTCTATTGTCTGTATCTTAAACTATTTTATCTAAGTAGCTACCCCTCTGGTCCATTTCCACCAGCAAACTTTCATGCTCCATAGAAGACTACAAGAGAGTATCATTAAGGAAGATATGAGAGATGCATTAGGAAACAAAAAAAGCCCACAGACCCACAACTGTAAAATCTATTCTTATGTTATACTCTTACATTATTAACTTTCTATATATTTATTACCAAACTGAACTGAATAATATGATTATTGATGCATAAATAAGAAACATCACTTTCAATCAAAAAGCAAAGAGTAAGTTTTGCTTCAATTCGTATGTTACTCCTTCTGTAAGACTTTTATTTAATGATCAGCAATCTTTCATGACCAACATTATCTTATTTCTCAATTGCCAAAGGTGAGAATCTGATGGAGATATAGATGTCGGTTTAAGTGGATAGACCTGTTTTGGGTAGTTTTAGATTGTCTGGGCTCTTCTCAGAAACCAGGTTAGGACACTGATTTGTTTAAGTCATGTTGCACTGGTATAAATATTCCATTGTTACCAACTGCATCTCCCTTTGATGGTTTGAGTATTTCTATCTTTCAGTCTAACATATTGATCTAATCTTATCTATGTGAGCACTGAGGCTGAGCTATCACAAATTGATACATTTCTTTTTTATCATTCCTATTTGTCATGGTCTTTTAGCTATTTTTAATTCATATGACTTTATCACTGTCCAAGTCCATATGAATCAACTTTTCGAGATATTGAAATAGATCAAAAGCTCACTAGCTTCAAAACATTTTTTCATGTATAATTTCTACAGTAACTGCATTTGTACATCCTAAGACAATCATGTTCATCTATTCATGCAAAATCTATTCTCTAAGCCTATGCTCCTTATTTTTTCAACCTATCCAAGTTTAATGATTCTTTTCAATGAAGTGTCACTATATGATTTCAGGATGGATAAAATTTCCACTTAGGCCCTTTTGGAGGTAAGAATGGTAAATGGGTGGCTGAGTGCAGTAACTGAACAGCTGTATGAAAGTGTAGCACTCGTCGTTTGCTCACTGAACCCCTTTCAGTTTGTTAGTGTTCCACATCACTTTAACAAGCTCATATATACCACATTGCCATTTTGGTATTCCTAAGTCATTCTGTATACTTCTAAATATGGTTTTGGTGTTCTGCACATGATCGTGTGTTACACTTTTTCCAAGGTCTTTCTGAATACCTCATCTGAATACTGAATTTGATGCTAGGAAAGTGTTTAAAAAAAAAAAAAGAAAATGTTCATGCTTTACAAGTTTTTCATGCTTTTAACTTTATGTAACGATTATTTTTTTCTACTGTCTGCAAGTGGATCATGAGGGCATAAATTCTTCATACCGAATTGCAGTATTTGTATTTACATGCTATTTCCCTGAGACACGTTTAGAAGTACTTAATGCAGGTAAAGATGCCCTTTGTCCAGGGTCCTTTTGTATTGTACTTTGCAGGGTATTTCTGTTTCTGAAAGTGAAATGAAGCGTTAGTGATCTTCTAGCATTCTTGTTTCTGTTTGGCAAGTACAAGGACTGATATGCTAAACCTCTAATGTGTCAAAAGGCTATGTCTTTTAATGCCTTTCATAGAGAATTATATTCACAAGCTGAATCTTAAATCTGGCTGCTGTAATTCCTTCTGCATGTCACAGGTGCACCATTCTAAATGAGGAAAATTAATGTGTTCCAGTAACTGCTGCAGTACCACTGCTTCTGTTTCTGTCACCACTAATGGTGGCCCTAAGTGGCAGTGGCAAAAATTGTTATAATAGCTTCAGTGTGTAAGACAAACTTTAATATCTGAGAACACTTTCAGGAAGAATGTGTATATTCTTCAGCATTGTACAGCAATGATCCTATTGCGCTAGCTTTGCCGAAATAGGTAAAGAAGGGTTTAGGCTTAAAAAGTTTGCTTACTATAAATTATGTTGTAGCTATGTTAATACATAGATGTTAACCCACTTACCTGAATGATAAGTGATAATTAAAAAGGAAAATAAAGTCATAGAATGGTTTGGGTTGGAAGGGACCTTAAAGACCACATAGTTCCAACCCCCCTGCCATGGGCAGGGACACCTTCCACTAGACCAGGTTGCTCAAAGCCTCATCCAGCCCGGCCTTGAACACTTCCAGGGAGGAGGCATCCACAGCTTCTCTGGGCAACCTGTTCCAGTGCTTCACCACCCTCTCCATGAAGAGCTTCTTCCTGATATCTAATCTAAATACCCCACTTTCAATTTAAACCCATTACCCCTTTATTTTCAGTAATAACAAAGTAGAATAGTGAAATGTAATAATAATGCAAGCATAATAATATGATAGGCATTGATATAAGGATGACAAAATATGAAGCTAAGAAAAAAAAATCTTAATGTTAATTGATATGGGTAAGAGATGACTATGAAATTATATGACAAGTAGATAAAATACAGTTGGGAAGGATGTTTCTTTAGATCTGTCTCCCAGGTAATGTCTGTTGTTGCAAGTAGGGCTGATTTGAACAGACCAGGCTCTTAGTACAAGAGAAAAGCACTTCATTTAAGTAAAAAAGGAGAAGTTACCATGCCCAGTCTGAGCTATAATGATGTTGAGATCTTGCTGTGCATGCAGCCCATTTTCCATTGATCCTTCTGAGCTGCGTGGTGAAGCAGTTTCTCCATGCACATCCTGTGATTCTGGGAGCCATTATATGAGTAAGTACTAACTCTACACTCAAGCTGAGATGTGCTTCTCTTTTCTTGCTCCTTTACCTCCATAAATAGCTATATTCTTTTCATACATACATATTCGGACTTTTTTGGGTGTTCAGATTTTCAATAAGTGTAGGTGGGAAAACACATTTGAGTTGTTACACATGGAAATACACTTTTATGAACAATTCTACTTTACATAAATGGCATCAAGCCACTTGCCTTAGAGGAGGAGATCACCTGGAGCTGGAAGTGTCAGAGGTATGTTCTAGTGCAACACTATGGACTTGTGCCATCCTGTTTCTGCCAGGCTGACTAATCAAAAACAAGAAAACAAAGTCTTTTACCAATAAGATCAGCTTCCTCTTGATTTCTGTAAGCCCACAGTTTTCTAAAATTAGGACAAGTTAATTGAATGTAACTTAATCAAAACTGAAGTATGAGAAGCATATGATGGATGAAAAGCCTCTAAAAAGGCTGTTCCAGATTTCACTACCTGACAGGATAGAAACTAGATTTTTTTTCCTGATGTCTTAGTAACAGTTTACATACTATCGCATGTTTTTTAAATAAATTAAAGCACTCTCTTCCCTCTGTTGTTTACACCAGAATTATGGATAACAAATTCCTCCTGGTCTTCATTTTATTTGACTGAAAACAAGTTAATTTCATCTAACCTAACCTCATATGATGGGCTAGTCATTGCTCAGAGCACACCAGTACCTATGCTCTACATCTGTTCCAGTCTGAGTTCCTTGTATGTGTGGTGAAAGCTATATTTTAAATTAGGTCATCACATCATGATGCACACAACATTTTATTTACCTAGTTCTACTAGAAATAGCTTGACTGAAGCCCTATTTAATCTGTTTTTCATAGCTGCTTCTCTTTGCCAATTGTTGGTCTTGCTGTGATTAGCTAAGGTACTCATATTTCTCTCCTCCTTCATTCCTAGCAGATACACTTACAACTTCTCATAGAAATGCCTGTTATTTCTTCAGCTCAGGAATTTGTAATTTATTTTACCATTACATTTCTGTTTCTTCATATTTCAAGGTCATCTGGCTCTTCCCAGGTGTTATTTCAGTTATCCCTTGAATGGATTATCCTCCCAGTTTTGTGATGTTGGCCAGTTTCTTAATTTGGTCACTATTTTTGTGTTTAAGAAATTAATGAAAACAATGAAATAAATTCTGAAATATTGAGCAAAATTAGTCAATGAGCAAATTTTTTGAAGGCTGCTTTTTCAAGGCAATGTCACTTAATGTCCTCTCCATGCCTTTTTATTCCCTTGCCTCTCTTCCCACTGACTATTCTGTCTGTGGCCCTAAGTTGTATATCACTGTCATTTCTGAAAATGGCCAAAGCAATCTTTTCTGTAGCACAGTGGCTGAAATTCTTTCCGGTTGATCTTTTTGAGAAATACAATACTTCTGACAGGACATTAAGACTTGTATTTCAAATTTCTAACTTCAGCTTCCATTTCAATAAAATACAGTATTTTCTGAGATGATATAACTTCAGTAATTTCTTAACTTGATGGGTTACATTTACAACAGCAACCAGATCTTTCGTTTTTATTTAATGCAGAAAAATTCAATTAGTTAGTAACATTTAATGTCTTTCCACTTTCATCCTATGACTAAATTCTGTCCTGAACTTGTCTTAGCCAATTCTGAAGTTTTCATGCTGAACAATTTTGTTCCTTTCAGCTTAATGTTTTGTTAAATGATATATCTCAGTAGGCAGTTTCTGAGTTGAAATGGTTTTATTCTACAGTCTTCTGGGTAATACAGAGCCTGTCAGTCATAATGAAATCAGTATAATTCTTTGTGTTGCCACATAAGTTCTGTATCCACTTAGCTAGGTTTTCTTTTTTCTGGTCATTAAAGGCCAAACTAAATGTATTAAATACATAATTTGTTACAGGCCCTTCAACAGGCCAGTTCAGTCAGCAGGTGTATGTTTAGAAGAAAATTCTGCTCTTTCCTGAACATAGATTATAGTTTAGCTTGAAGATGAGAGATTGATGTAAGGTATCAGCTAGATGTTACGCTTCTATTTTGTCATTTTGTAAAGAGGATTTTAGTTTTTTTTCAACTAAGTTTATTTCATGATAATGACAAAACATTTACATGTATTTTTGGCTATTGCTATGCCTTGCAAGTTAGCACTATATTGAATCTGTTCTTTAAAAGTAATGGTATATTTATTAGTATCAACAACAACAATTTCTGGTAGGATTAACACTACTCATTATCTTAATTGTTTCTATATACCTTGACATTTTCTCTTAGTTTTTTCATTATCTTTCAAGGAAAAACAACGCTTTTAGTTTCCTTGTTTGAAGCCATATGGTATCTGTTATGTGGGTAGCTGCATAAGGTATGAAGGTCAAAAGAATCCTCCGTAACCTATGCTACACCTCTGTAGTGCAGCCAGTAAAAACTGAGGTTCCTAAAAAACTTTGCATTGTCTGCACCTGTCTTGTTCTGTTTCTTCTCCCTTTTGGTGCTGAATACTGAGGGAGAGAGATAGCAGAACTCTTCACTGCCTCCAGCCTGAGTAGGCAGTGGAACTGGCTGGCTGCAGAGGTTAAAAAGAGCTTAGTGCATCCTGTATGATTTGAAACAAATAAAATCCTCTGTGTTATTATTAGAACTTGATGTTACCGGGCTGATCTTTTTTTTTTTTTTTTTTTTTTTTTTGAGTGAGAGCTCAAAACAAATGACTAGATACAAGCAGCTTCATTTTTTCATTACTTCAGAGCTGGATCATTACTAGTAGTTTCAGTTATTTCATTTTTTTGAGTTCATGAAAACCATATTACTTAACACTCATATTTAATTAACTTTGCTTTGAAAACCATTATCACTGACTCATTTTTCTGTAAATATATCTGTCTTGGATGTTGACAATGAGTAACTAAATCACACCAAGCCTTATGATGTGAGCAAAACGTACAGAAGATACGAGTAGGAATCTGCTCCCTGTTAATAGAAATCAGAGGTTGCTTCCATAATTTAGAATTAAAATATTAGTTTATTTTAAAACACCTGAATTGTACAGGGCAGAAACAGCACTATCTACAAAGTCAAACTTTTGATACATCTTGTATGCTTAATGATAAACAATAAAAATCTGTTCTTTTGGCGAAGTCAGTCCTGTCGTTCATGAATCATAAAACCTCATGGCTTATTTCAAACGTGCAGGAGAGGGAATCATTATTTTATATGAAAATATTATAAATACTCAGAAAAATGAATAATTCAGAGCCATTAATTTATACAAGTTATTTTCTTCTTTCCCTTTGTCTTTTCCTGGGGGATACTTTTCTGTAGCTGAAAAAAAGGCAAAATATTTTTTACATTTGCATATGTAGGTCTTCATTAAAAGAGTGAAGGTCAAGGAATTTGGTTCTGCAGACAGAGGGTAAGGTTAGCAAGGCTAGCATTGGTTCTTAGGCCTTCTGAGAATGTTTTCAACAGTTTTGGATCAGCTCCAAGCAGTGTTTTGTCCAACAAAGAGACTTTATTTACCTCAAAACAGGCAGCTTTTTGCTTGTTAACCATGGTGGTTTTTTAAGGAAGATCAAGTGGGGTTTTTGTTGTTGTTGTGTTTTTCTCCTTTAAGGGATGCCGACCCTGAAATGTGACCAAGGATCTTCATCTTGATGGGAAATTCTGTAGGGAGACTAAAAGGCAAAACTGAGTGACTTATGATAAGTTTAAAGTTTTCTGCTGGATTTCAGCCTTGACTGTAGTTTCTGGAGTCCTGTTTTCTGTCTGTTTCCAAGGCTATATTGTAGTCCTTCTAAATATATCCAAGGGACATAGAGTCAGGTTACTTAAGTGAAAATATAATGAAGTGCCCTAGGCAAATGAATTACTTCTCCATGGATAATACTGTATGATGAAAAGTTTCCAGCAGTGAAGAATCAAAAATTCTTAAGTAATTCGTGTTAAGAATGGACTAGTCGTGATTACACTTTATCAAATAGATGAGAATATGCTTTCTTGCAAACTGTGTTCTTTCCTCTACCTCACTGTGTAATCTTAATTTTGGTCTGATAAATTTTCAAACAGCTGTTCTTCATCCATGAGCTCATCTTCATTAAAAAGTAGATTAATTTAGTGAGGGCAATATAGCGGTATGATGTGAAGGGTAAACAGAACTGTGTATCATTAGCAAACATATTCAGATTTGAGTCTGTAGTGTCTCATCTGTTCCCTAAATAATCGAAGATGAATGATCTTTGTGAAGCTCTGTGCATGAGGTGTCTAAAATTTGAATTCCTTACTTTCTCTCATTACCTGTGCTTGCTTTGGAAGAATTGTGTGAATACTCACCTCAAGAGAATAGGTCCTTATCCAAGCCACCACAAACAAAATAGAATTATACAGTGGCTCAGGCTATGAAAGCTAATGGAGCAGAATGCTGTACAAAATGTGAAGTACCTCCTTAGATGGCACACTTCTGTCTCATGATGGAAACACTGAATGATGCAGAGAGATCCCAGCGATATAAGAATGAGCATTAACCTTCTAGCTATGGGATAGTCAATAGCATGGCTAATGTGTTTTTAGTTCTGGATGTGGTGTGTGCAGCATCAAAATTACTGATAATGGCTACGTGAGCTTTAAAAGCACTTCTCTGAAATTACTGTGGGATAGAAAGGGTAGTATCTAGCCAAGCCAGAGGAATTTTAACAGGGATTCATCAGAGCCAATATATTTCCTGTTGAAAGTGGAAATAAAGATTTCTTCAGTGAGAAGAGTACATGAAAAGAATTAAATGAATAATATTATCTCCAACTTTCTTACATGCTATCTTTATTCTATTTTTGTTAAAAGTAATAATTACTTGGTTTGAAACTCCTGAGTAATTTGTTAGAATTGGTCTGATAATCATCATTAAACATTTCTTCTCAGTATTTGGTAGAAAAACTGAGCAACACTAGGACTTTGAATACCTTGGTAGGAGTAGAATTGTAAGAAGATGCACAAGATAAGTAAAGGAAGGAATTTTACAGACCTTTAATCCTTTTCCTTTCTTTGCCACAGTTGATTTGCCTGAGGCATCATTGTATGAAAAATTAGGGTACTACAAGATTTATTGGCTGTTGGCATGGTTTACTACTTTTTTTTTTTTTTTTAGCATGCTCACTTGAAATATTGAAAGAGGGGAATGAGAAATGTTTTAATGTTTTCCCATTCCTTAGATCTATGAGGCTTCTGTATTGGATGCAACCAGAAAGGAAATCACCAGCTGTTTCAATGGTGCTCAGTGGAGAGAGGGTCCAAAACTTGCATGGAAGTTCTCCTAAAACCGTGAGAATCTTTTCTCTGAGGTTAAAACCATCTTGATGCTGGGAAATTTTCTCAACAAAATAAATGTGTTTCTGAAAACAAGAAATTTTTGTTTTGACAAATTCTGTTGAAAACCCATTTTGTAGAAAAATTCTCCCACAGACTGCTGTCTAAAGTCTACAGGCTGCAGAGATGTGCTGTAGAAAGTGCAGGTTGAAGTTTGAATTTTTTGTTTAATTGCATATGGGGATGATTTTTTGATAGGAGCTTGGGGAATACACAGTCTATTATTTTAAGAATACCTCATTAAGATATGATAAGCCAAGCACAATTATTTGATTAGATGTCCTGTAGTCTCCTAACGTTGACAAAAGGAAGCTGAGTGTTTGCACATGGTCTGAACTGGGATATATGTGATCAAGTTCTTGACTGGACACAAATGAGTTGAGCCCAGGACAAGAGTTCATAAACTACCTTGGAGTTTTGTGATTGGAAGAAATAGGAATTATTATAGTCATGAGTGACAGAACTAGTATTTTCCAAAGTCCACATGTAATGTGTCAATCTGGATATCTTCCTGCAGTTTTCTTTGAAAATTAGTAATATGAAGAAGACAAAGATAAGTTTATAAGTTTCTACCTGACCTTTCTGTCAGTCTCCCTGCATGTGATGGGATGGATAATCATAAACTAAAGAGCAATACCAGCACATGAAGAATTTGTGGATTCAATAACAGGGATGACCAGTTTGTGAATCACTACCAATAAATCATCTTTTTTTTCTGTTAGAATGGTTGTTTAACCCACGAGGTGATTCATAAATAGCCGGGAGCCAAGTAAGCAATTTATTTCCTTCCTTTGGACATTTGTACATCAGAGAAGCCAACATAGAAAATGACCATGACTTGTGTGCTGAGTCATGGAGGGTTTTTTTTTTTTAAGTACTTTCAAAGAATGCTTATTTGCAGATTTATCTTCTACCATCAGAGAGGAGTTTGAACTTCTGCTCTCAGACAGCTTTTCCACCATGTCTGTGGGTTTTCATCTCTGATAAGAGAGGAGAAACTTGGAGAAGCTCTGAGAGAGATGTTTGGCAATGTACCAAGGAATGGTTCGGTTAAGAGAGTGAAATAGTTCATCAGCACAGTGTGGAAAGCTATTACGAACAGAAGCAGACAGACCTAGACATTGTTTAATATAACGGAAAGAAAAAGACCCTCAAAGTAAAACTAATAGTAAAAGTGTCAACAAGGAAAACCAAATATATATTCAAAGTCAGGCCTAGTAATCGTAAACAGCAACTAAAGAGAGAATGAAAAAACCCTGTTCTAAGCCAGAAAGTCTCTGCTTCTCTGGTGGTTTGATTTTTTGTTTTGTTTGGGTTTCTTTTTTTTTTTTCCATCTACAGTGTTAACCATAAAACATAAATACAGAATTTTCTTTCTTCTTCCCTCCCCCACAAAAATACAAGCAAATGGGAAGGTAGAACATTTTCGATGCGTTTTAGAGAGACCTCCATTTGACACAAGAGGTCAGCTTTGCTAAAAGGGTCTTTGAAGAAAAGAATTCAAGCCAGATGTCCACAAACAAGCCTGCATGCTAAAACCTAAGGATACTATAAAATAACTGCAGAAATCATTGATGCGCTGCCTTGTGCTGGAGAAAGAATCTCCCTCAGAACCATGAGAAACATAACTCAAAATTACCCCTGACATATTCTTGCATGACTAAGTGATCTGAAAAGGTTCTGGTCTCAGATTCAAGGCACTGTGGAGACCATGAAGTATGGCTGCATATAGAAAGTGTCCCTTTTATAGGGCACATGCATTTGAAAGACCTTTCTTCATCATTCTGTTCACACCTTTGCAGCATAAAGGTCTCTTGTTATTAGCTGGGCCAGTTCACAGTTAAAATGTATCCTTCAAAAAAACCCAACAAACTCTCCTGATCCCTTTTTGAAAAATGGGTAGACTCCACAATGCCTTTGACATCAAACTCAGATGAGCTAAATTTCATCACACAGCTGCAGTACCAGAAGCTAAAACAGACCCCAGGTGGTGCAAGCACTCCTTAGCACCAAATAAAAAACACCTTATCAGTACAATTCTCAGGGCAAATCTAAAATGTAGCCTCATGCCACCTACTGTAAAGAAAATTAACTCTGTCCTGACTAAAGGCAGCACTGACTGTCTGTCCATCTATCTATCTGCCTATCTTTCTATCTAGGTATAAAATAACTCAGAAAACATATTATTATGTGATAGAGTTTTCGTTGTTCCTAACACATTCCATTAGCGGTATCATATTTGTTCCGCATAATAAGTCTAATACAATGCATTAAAGGGAATTTATTTTAATTACTTCACAACAGCGCAATGACTTACTCCCACTCATTATAGAAATATATAGGAGAATCTTGAAACCTTTGTAGAGAGAATATACAAGTATTTAGTCCTTATTTCTTTTGTAGTCCCTTTGGATATATTATGTCAAAGGACCTCAAGCAGATCAAAGATATTAATTTACACTCTAAGACATTCTGAAATTTATGACTCAGTGCAATTCAGGAGTAAGGTGTCTTCAGGGATATTAGCTATGCTGTTTCCATTTCTTGTAAGCAGGCTGATAATCAAATGCATGCACATCGAGTTGACACTGTAGTCCCTGTTTGGCTGATATATTGAAATGCCTTAGGGTAGATGAGACATCTGCACAGGACTGGCAGGTATGATCTGGGTTATGTGCCCTTCTGGAAGAAAAGCTGGAGGCTAGATCAGGCCAGGTAACTTGTCCTTAAGTGACACCTGACATTAAGCAGGATTCAGCTAGAGCTTTAAACATCTAAACACAGGTGTCTATGTATAAGCACGGTGCCTAGACTCCTACTGTAGTTAGTGGAGCACTTTTCTGTAGAGTAATGGAAGCTAGAGATTGATTAACATCAACCTTATGCATCAGCTACATAAAAAGAAGTGTGGCAGCAGGTTGAGGGAGCCGATTTTCCTCTCTCCTCTGCTCTCATGGGACCCCACCTGGAGTACTGCATCCAGCTCTGGGGTCCCCAGAACAAGACGCACATGGACATGTTAGAACAGATCCAGAAGAGAGACATAAAAATGATCAGAGGGTTGGAACACCTCTCCTGTGAAGTGTTAGTCTGGAGAGGAGAAGGCTCTAGGGAGACTGTATTGTAGCCTTTCACTATATCATGGGAGCTTATAGGTAAGATGGAGAAAGACTTTTTACCAGGGCTTGTAGTAACAGGACAAGAGACAAAGTTTTTAATTTGAAAGAGGATATATTTAGATTGCATATGAAGAAGACATTTTTAAGACCAGGGTGGCGGGGTGCTGAAACAGGTTGCCCATAAAATCTGTGGATGTCCCATCCCTGGAAGTGTTCAAGACCAGGCTGAATGAGGCTTTAAGCAACCTAACATAGTAGAAGGTGCCCCTGCTCATGGCATGGGGGTTGGGCTAGATGGTCTTCAAACTTTTCTTCCAACCCAAACCATTCTATGATTCAAAGTAGGCAGGTGCTGGCTGTTGAGCTGAAAGTCATAGGTTTCATTGACTATTGGCTAAATCCTCATTGACTGCAATGAGCACTTGGGCCTACTTAAGTTTATGGGCAAGTACATAGGTTTAGCTATTTTCACTTTGACTTGAATCCTACTTTACTGTGGACTGGTGCAAAGAACTGACTTTAAAAAAACATCATTGGAAGTCTGCTCTGTCTGACAGCTCGTGAGCTGTGTCAGTGCAATGGGGCAGTTCAGTGTGTTCTACCCTGATCGAGGTCCCTCCATCATTTATACCAATAGAAATCACCAAGGTTCCCTCTTCGCTCATGGTCAGGATTTCCTTCCAGAGAACAGATTGCATAACAAGAAGCAATATATCTGATTGTCTGTGGCTGGATGTGCTACAGAGTGCACTGCCATTTGTTCTAACGGTTCTGGGGATAGGAAGAAGTGAACAAAGTAAACTGTTTTGTCTGTGTTTTGCCAATTTATGTGCAAAAGGAATGCTGGAAATACAAGACAAAGAAAATGTAATGAAATATTCTCACTTAAGAAATACAGTTCTGCCTTTCCATGACCTATCTAGATTTGAGATTGATGATTTATAAGTAGGAGCCACAGCTTCTAAAGGAATTGAGATCAAATATGAAAATTTTAGCTCTGAAGAAATGTGCAGGAGAAAGCTAACCTTCTAGAATCTGTCTGTCTTTGTACCTTCCAGTTATGTGTTTTTCAGAAAGAAGAGGTTGTTTTTCCCTTCTATAGAATAGAGTCATAGAATCATGGAATCATAGAACAGCTTTGTTCTATTTTCATTGCTCTTTGTTCTATGTTTGTGGAATGGAAGGGACCTCGAAAGAACATCTGGTCCAATGTTTTGTGGGAAAGGGAATCTAGATGAGATTATCTAGCACCCTGTCCAGTTGTGTCTTGATAACCTCCAGTGATGGAATCTCCATCCCATCCCTGGGGAACTTCTTCCAGTGAATGATTGTTCTTACTGTAAAAAATCCCTTTGTGATATCAAGATAAAGCTTCTTCCTGTGCAACTTATGCCTCTTGTCCCTTGTCTTCTCCATGTGGCTCTTCGTGAAAAGAGCCTCCATCCTCTTTGTAGCTGCCCTTTTAGTACTGGAAAACTGTGATAAAGTCATCCCTGAGCTTCCTTTTCTCTAGGGTGAAAAGAACAAACTTCTTCACAGGGCAGGTTCTCCAGTCCTTTGATTGTCTTTATGGCCCTCCTTTGGACCCTCTCCAGCCTGTCCGTGTCCCTTTTGAATTGTGGGGACCAAAACTGGACACAATACTCCAGGTGTGGCTTGACAAGTGCTGAGTGGAATGACTACGTCTTTATATCTGCCAGTAATGTCCTTGTGGATGCATCCTAGGATCTGATTTAACTTTTTTGTTGCAGCAACATACTGCTCACATGTTCACATTGCACCAGGACCCCCAGCTACGTGGGTCCTAGGCTATACTGGGCTCTTTGGTTATTATGTCCCAGGTGCAGGGCCTTATACTTGTCTTTGTTAAACTACAAATGGTTCTTGCTTGCCCCCTAAAAGTTCTTTTCTTATCCTGGTGTGAAAGAGGTAAAATTTTAGAACCTCAGAAATGTGTGGGAAGGGAAATGACTGTTCTTCCTGCCTGCCTTCTCATGTGCCTTCACTTTTATGACAGTGCAATCTCATTTTCCTACTTCCTGAAGCATGAATAGTAATTTCATTTGACAATCATAAGTTAAAATGGGAAAACAAGCCAAAAATTCAACAAATCAACCTCTATGGCCCTGCCCCTCCTGCCCCCCTCCCCCCAGGTCTCTACACATACTCTTAAGTTTCTTCCTTGAATAGTTTGTTTCCCTTCTAGACAAGATATGTTGAGCCACGTTTTTGTCTACATGTGATAATGGAATATCCCCTTGCCTGGTATTTACTTGCATTTCTCATTGAAGTTAATTGCATATGTGGAAAAGATCATTATGAAAAATCTTTCTGTCTTCCTTTTTGATGTTACTCCAAATGAGTAAGGAAACAGAGGGAAGAAGAACTTCCTCAGCCTGTTTGTATAATCCACACATTGTACTCCTCTGATTGTTGTAAGAAACCATATCTTGGTGAACTGTAATATAAGGTTGTGATTTTCCTCTTCATGATAAGTACTCTTTGTAGAAAAGGAAATAAGTGTGGATTTTTTTTTATCAGTCTTTCTAAGGATTTTGTTATACTACGCTTCGATAGTGCAATTGTGCTCCATATGAAGTGGTGTGACAGGAATGAGTCCAGTTTTCCAGCATGCTTATGCAAAGAGAGTGCAGAAATTCATTGTAATTATGGAAAACTCCTCTGTGTGATGGGGAACATGGTGAGAATAATGCACTCTTCTAAGTATTATCTTTTCTTTGCCCTGACCTTGGGTCAGAGAGCAATTTTTACAGTTACAGACACAAAATTTATCTCAAACCTTTCCTAAAAAATGTATTCCAACAGTATGACACTGCCAGAAGCCTTCTTTAGTAACATCAGATTGAAACAAAGTATGTGAATCTGAAGAACTTTAATATTTTTCAGTATACACTCATCAAACTTTGCATATACTTGAACCAGAAGAGTCCTTCTTTTCTTCTTGCCTCAGGCCTTGATGTTGCACTCTCTTCCCACAGCAGACAACAGAGTGGGATATAACAAAGGACAAAGTCATATTTCAGTGTAATCTGAGAGAAGTCAGTAAGATAAGATTCGTTATCAGTGCACATTTATTAATGTTGTTTTCATTTTTCACTGCAGGAGTCAAGCTGAAGTATAGATACAAGACTCACATTTAGACAGTCAACTATTTAATGAACCTTGATGTGTTCATTTTTTTAATATGCAGGTTGATGTGTTTTATAAAACAAGAAATTTAAAAGTAAGACACATAAATGGATGAAATGTTTATTCTTTGCAATCATCAGTGAAACTGCTTTTCCTATATGCATATCCTTGACCTACCCTACCATCTTACACCTGGATGTTGATAGGGAAAAAGGTAGAAGTTATGATAGTATATGATTCATCAAAATAAAAAAAGAAACTTTGAAAACAGAAATCAAGGTGTAACATGTTCGACTGGGGAATAAAGAATTGACAAAACATGCTTATTAGTGCAGGAGAGTGATGAAGTGAAATCAGAGGGAAAAAATAGGTGATAATTTCTAATCCTTGTCATATGCTGTTTATGCCAAAATTACATGAAGGAAAATTTGTTCTTGTGTTTTCATCAAGAAATATTCAGATCAAACTGTAACTAACTAAAAATAAGAAAATCTGTCTTTGCACGTGTGTGTGTGAGAAAGAGACCTTGCATTTAATCTAGGTTCTTTGCATTAGAATAACCCTCCAAAATACTTCATGAGTTAAACATTCCAACATCACTGTGAGGAATCAGTATCTTTGTTTTGCACAAGTTAGAATGGAAAGATTAAATGCAAGTGTCTCTTCCAGGATCTGCAACAGTGTAGCAAGCTGTGAGTATCTTGTCCAGAGATCTTTATTCCTGGATCTATGTTTTTTCATAGAATCATAGAATGCTTTTGGGTTGGAAGGGACCTTAAAGACCATCTAGTTCCAACCCCCCTGCCATGGGCAGGGACACCTTCCACTAGACCAGGTTGCTCAAAGCCTCATCCAGCCTGGCCTTGAAGACAGCCAGGGATGGGGCATCCACAGCTTCTCTGGGCAACCTGTTCCAGTCCCTCATCGCCCCCTCCGGGAAGGACTTCTTCCTGATATCTAATCTAAATCTACCCTCTTTCAATTTAAACCCCTTCTCTTCTCCAGGCTGAATAAGCCCAACTCTCTCAGCCTGTCCCCATAGCAGAGGTGCTCCAGCCCTCTGAGCATCTTCGTGGCCTCCTCTGGACTCGCTCCAAACGGTCTATATCCTTCTGATGTTGGGGGCTCCACAGCTGGATGCAGCACTCCAGATGAGGTCTGGTGAGAGCAGAGTAGAGGGAGAATCACCTCCCTTGACTTGCTGGCCATGCTTCTCTGGATATGGTTGGTGTATTTTTTTTAAATTGAATTGCAAATTTAAATATAATTTAATATTCTAGGTTTTAAACCTAGACTTTTTCTTTGCTCTGTTTTTGAATGTTAATAAAATCTTTCTTTAATGTGTTGCTTTGGAGAGGATGGATGAAATGGATATTTCACTGTCTTCATAAAAATATATTTATACCGACAAAAAAATATTTATCCCAAAAATATACCACAATTGGATAATGGGAATATGCCATCATCGGCAAGCCTGCTTATGCAGAGAACTTTTGTGTAGTGGGATATTGTCAGAATAAACATAATAGATCAAAATGTTCCTCTGTTTATGACTGTAAAAGCAATAAAGAATTTTATGTCCGGTCTATTGGTCATTGTCAGATACAACTCTGGCACAGCAAAGATGAAGATACAGAATTAAGTGAAGAATTGAAAAGAAATACAAAAAACCCAAAAAGCTTCTCTTAATTTATTAGTATATTTTTTTAATGTAATTTAATTTCACCATCTACTTCGTAAGTTCCTAAATTGCCCTTTAAAATTGGTGTTATTCAGTACAATAGAAAAGAGGAATTCCTTTTTGGTTTTATTCAATTTTTAGATTAGTAATGATAATTGAATTATTGCTTTTGTCAGTGACCCACAAACAGTAGCAACTGAAAACCACTGCTGAGTATCAAAGTTATCCAGTTGCTGCCTTCAATGTCTGTCAGGGTTTTTTTTTTAACAGATCATGCATTGCCATTTGGCAATTCTTATAAAATGTTAAAATAAAAAAAATATTCTTTTACCTTTAAAATGAAATATATTTGCTGTGGCCCTGTGTTTAAATAAGGCTAGTAAAGTCATGCTTTATATTACAGGGGAACTGTTTGACTAATATATAGTTCATAGCACAAAAATGAAGTTGGCTGTTTGGGATGAGGAAAGAGACTAAGTTTACTAAAGCTTGTGGATTAATTTTTAAATATGTAAAAATTTGGATATCTGAAATCCTATAATTTTATTGAGATGTTTAATATGGTAGTTGATTACATTTAGTCATTATTTTATAATGTTGAAAACTGTGTTTTTCTCTGTCTCTGCTGTCCTCTGTCTGCCTTGGTTCTGATGTGGTGGACTGCAATTACAGAATTATGTTAAATATGTGTTGAAAATACATTTTTCACTGCAACCTTAATTTCTTCTTTTTTCTCTCTCTTTTTAAAACTTAGTACTTATACCTATCAAAGTATGAATAAGTATTTCTATTGTGATTGTGAAATGTCAGATACTACTAACAATCTAGCCATGAAATTAACAAAATTTACCATTATGTGCATTGCTCTTGAAAAATTGTGACAAAGTTTGAATTACTTTTGTCTGTTTTGTTAAAATGTTATTTTAAATTATTGTTCAAAATATTTTTTGAAACCGTTCATATTTTTAAATTTAATCTGACTATTCTTGACAAAGGAATGAATCTAATTCCACTGAAATCTTCACATTTGTAGTTTATCTTATACATTTATTTCTTTGATGTGTATGGCTGTGTGATTACGCCATTAACTTAAACGCGTTCTCTCAATATGACCTCTAGTGAATACAGATGGTATCTCACTCTTAACAATCAGACATTCTCGAGCCTCTTATGAAGACACTTTTGTTACCTGATCAACTCTAAACATAAAAAAATGTCTTGAAACAGCAGTTTCAAAATGGATTCTTTTTTTTTTGTTTTTCAAAATATCCACTAAAAAAAAAAAGACGTCTGAATTTTTTACCAAATTGCAACCTCGAGGGTTTATGAAGTCAAGGGAGGGAAGCAGAGTCAGGCAAAATCAAGGAAAAACCTTCCTAACTTTCACAGACAGGGGCAGTATGTAGTACTCTAAACTGCAGGCTGTGTATCTGCAAATGCCTCTGGGGTTAGTATCTATGTAAGCCGGTAAAGCAGAACAGGAGGAGTGAAATTGAAAAGCAAAACTGTGGGGGTTGCAGACATGACATCCAACCTATGTGTATGTCAAACTTCTGACATGCGCCAGCTCTAGTCAGGTCCCATGGATCTATTAGCAGTTAGGGCTTTTTAGGAAGGCACCAGTCCTATATCTTCTGGTTTCATTGGAAGGAGGACTGGTTTGTCCACTTTGTACTGGAATTGGTCTTGCACTGAAGCATGGTGGAAGATGAAGTTTCCTTCAAAAGTGTCATCGCAGTCTGAAATAAGAATCCACTGTAATACAGATAAAGATGTACTTGGCATTGCATCTCGAGGTGAAACGCAGGAACATGGTAAGCTCTGTGGTACTGGTCCTCATATGCTCTTACAGTGGAAGAGCTTGCAGTGCAGTTCTGTTGCCTGGAATTAAAGAATGTAGACACTAATTTCTCATCCTATTTAGCAATATCCTGGACCGTGTCAAAAGTGCATACAGCAGAATTCTGTATATTTTACAGTTGCTGTCTTCAGAACCATAACACTAAAAACCTACTCAGGAATAAATGCATGTATCATCTCCTACCCATTGCTACTCTGACCCTCTACTCCTTATTTCATTGCTACCTATCCTTTCACAGTCTGTCTTTGCTTCCTCAATACCTACCTTTCTCTCCATCTGACCACTTACTCTATTGTTGTTCTGTTTCTCCTTTGTCACCTACTACTTCTCTCAGATGAATTTATGTTGAGAATTTTATTATTTCTTGAAGCTTTTCCTGTAGTCCTATTGCTTATTACAGCTTTCTAAAATATCACATAATTGTCTCTTTTAGTTGTGTTTGCATTTTACCAGGCAGAAGGTAAATTTAACTAGTGGTAGCTACCAGAAACATGTTCTTTTGCTTTTGAAGATGGAAAGTGTATTGGGCATTTTCTAAACTGTCTGGAGCTTCTAAAATAATTGCTAGTTATTTGGTAAAGCCCTCAACTAAAAGATGGTTTCCGTCAAAGCAGTGACAAAAACACATGCTTTGAATTCTTTGGCATATGAGTTTTCTGGCCTGCTGGGTTGTACCTCCTGAAGTTTTCCCCCTAACTAAGGTGCTTACATAAGTTATTTTTAGCTGACTTTAAAAACCGTCTTTTGATACATTTCATTTTATATCGTTTGCATTGTGGGAACTTTTAATACACATCCCATTCCTATAAATTAGTGACTGCTGGAGTTTAGATTAATGAACTCTCATTAGAAATTTCCTTTGCATTTTGTTTCCTGTATAACTTTGGAGATGATTGCTAAAATAAATTACTTGTACAGGCAGTGGCTTTAAGTGCTTTTCTGTTTCTCTCCTGCTGTGGTGACAAGTGCCTCATTGAATTGTTTCAAAATGAATGCTTTAAGTGGCTTTTCTCCTTTTTGTGTATCCTTCTCAGTTACAAACTTCACCGAAGCTAAAACTTTGATTTGTAGTATCATTT
>NW_010223623.1:0-47270 GCF_000690775.1 Eurypyga helias | reverse complement strand
AGGAATGCTTTTTCTGAAAATGTTATTTCCCAATAAGTAGTTGCTTTAGTTGCGTGGTCCTGCAACAAATTACAACTTCTAATAACCTTAAATTAAAGGTGTCAGGTCTACAAAATGGCACCAAAATTCTTTTTATCATTTATATTTGGCATGAAATGTGAACTAATCTGTATTGTAAGGAGTGCAATCTCCTCTGTAATAAGAAGAATGATTTTGCTCTCTCAAACTCAGAGCTATATTGGAAAAGATTTATTGTCATTCTACTTTAAAAAATCCTGCCGTTTTGGACTTTATCACAGATCACAAGCAACAACCAAGCAAACAAGGCAGTTCAGAATAAGAGGTTTTTTCCTCTCTGGACTCCTTGTATTTACACAACATGTTGCCAAATGCAAAATATTGCATTTTCAACTATGTATATTTTAAATATTTATGGATAGCGAATAATTCATTTTTGTAAGAAATAAAGGTGACTCTGATCCTATAGCATGCCACAGTTACAAAACCATTATTCAAATTCATTAGGTATTCCAGCTGCTAAATGAAAATCTCTTCAAAGGCTTCTTATGACTTATCGAAACATTCCTAATGTAGATGATCAGTTCTGACAGGTTTATGAGATTTGAGTGGTGGCAGATGAAAAATCTGAAAGTAAATTTCTGTTTCTGTGATCATGAGTCCTATCACTGAAGAATATTAACTGCACTTTGCTGGTCAGTGTTTTCTGAACAAATCCAGTCATGAAAATGTTTAAATAGTTAAGATACCTTAGATATAATAATAATACATTGTTCTTTTAACATAGTTTTCAGATTTCCATTTGCATTTTTAGTACAACAGATACATATTGTGCCAAGAATTTGTTTCTTTTTCTGACTGATAATTTGTTCTTTAACTTATGTTGAAGTCGTGATCTGGGTGACTTTCTGATATGAAAAGGAACTCAAGAGGAAAAGATTTTGATATTACTGAGGAATAATTAAGAAAAGTCTGGCTTTTTGACAGTTTGTGTATGAGTAGTTAGATGTGATGATAATAATGATGTGATGATCAGCAGCGATGCAGTAACAGAAAAAAGACCAGTGAAGTTTCTATGTTGGTTTTAATTTCTCCAGGAGGATGATAAGGTCTCCCTTCACTGAAATTCCTTTTTATTGTTCTATTTTGGGTTAGTTTTGGGGGAGTGGTGGTGGTGATGGTTTTTTTCATCACCTACATTGGATAGACTGTTTGCTAAATTTAGTTTTGGTTAAACACTGCTGTATTCACTTCAAAGTAATTTTACTATTCCAGCATAGTGTTTCTGCATGCTGATCCATCTGAGCTGTTCTGTGACGGTGTCCATTGATATTATGTCGGTATAAGAAGCTGACCAACAGACTAGGCTGCAGTCTTCTTTTAGTTTGTATTACAAATCATATTTCAGATGTTTGTCTACTGCTTTAGGGAAAAAAAAAAAAGGTAGATAAAAATTATACAGAAAACACAAGAGATTTTTTGACCATGAAAACTCCCTAGTACACACTGCATCGATAAAACTAGTTTTCTACACTTTTGCTCTTTTCATCATGGTTATTTCGTATCTTTTCTTAATAACACAATAAAATATCACCCCATTAAGGTTTCAAATGCAAACATTCAATAATTAGCTCTAGTATCAATGGAAACTAAAAATTACAGGCAGCATAAATTATTTTAAACTCAACTGGCCAATTTTTTTTAAGCTTGAACCAGTATTAAAGTTTCTAATTACAATTGAAATTATTTTAATGTGACATATTGAATTATAATTAATGTAATTAGAAATAATAAAATATTATTCAAAGACTGTTTATTCAATAGAACTTGTTCCCATAGAAACTAGGAGAAAAAGATTCAATTTATTCAGGTTTTGTGGCAAATAAATATTCTTCTGCTGTGCATATTTAATGATCCCACATCTACATTTCACAAGAATATAACAAAAGATCAACAGAAAACAGAATACAAGATATTTCCTTTACTTTTTACATGGAGTTTTAGTTGCATTCATTGTAAACAACAAAACAAAATAAACACAGGGTAAATCTGTGCACCAGGAAGAGCCACAGATGTTTTCTTCTTATTGATCTTCAGCAATAATGATTTTTAAGCACTGGAGAAGTGCATATGGGGTTTTTGTGTGAAGGCCAAGAGAAAAAAAACCCCAAAACAAAACATGGAAGAAATAAGAGGCTAAAGAGCTACATCAAGACTACCAGCAGTGAGCACAGCTTTCATCTGATGCAAGTACTGTGGGTTTGTGTTTGAAAAACTTCCTGATTTATTTAGAATTTTAATTAAAGAAAAGAAGTTATTGAAACAGCATCCTAACAGTACCTAGCATCTGCCGACCATGGCTAATGGTTTTTACAACCTCATCTGCAAACACTCCATTAAAGAAGCTAACCAGGATGTCTGACACAACTGAAGCAAATGAGTGAGGGGAAAAAAACCTTGCCTACAGCTATCACTAATATAAGGGAGGGAACAAATGAAAGAAAAAACCCAAAGTGTTGTAGCTTCAGGGCTCAATTTGAAGTCCTCAGGAAGAAGGATCATTACATACTCATCTGCATGTGAAACATTTTGGCTTCTGGATGCTCTCTTGACAGCTTTTTCAGAATTTGCATTTTTCAGTTTTCCAAAGAAAAGAAAAAAAGACACTTTAAAAGCATAAGGACCTTGAATTTTTCTTTAATCATATTTGTCATTTGGTCTCTCTATTTGTAGCTCTTTAGAAACGAGTGCTTTGCATTTGGTTGAGATTTCACTGTGCAAGGTACATCTTTAAGTATAACTACTGGGTACAGAGGCAGATTATGGTCAGAAGTACTTACTGATGCAGAATACAAAGAGATAATGTGGCTATAACTTCCCAGCTCAATGGCTGCACTTTTTCTTCTGTGCTTAAGTACTCCATCCTCATCTTCTTGGTTTCAAATAAGTTAAATATTACAGCAAACTGGATCAAAACAAGATTCTTTTCAAAGTACCCCTTTTGGGATTTATCAAATTCTAGCTATTTGCTTGGGGGGAAAAAAGAAAAAGAGAAGTAACTGCTACAGTATTGGATAGACTGTTTCAAATTTGTTGTGCTGTTCTTAGATAGTTGTTGGAAATGGGAAACAGCTATTAAGTGTTGCAGCCCTTTACATGACAATGGAGCGTGCTTTACTGCATTATAATGCATTATTAACACCACCATGCTATATAGTGCATTTATCTCTCTATTTCTGCTAGAGAAGTCCTGAATCTTAAGTTTGACTCCTCTCCAGACCAGTCTGCGTAAGGACAAGCACCACATGTGAATGTACAGGCACACCAAAATGACAGTAGGTGTCTGCAACAGCAGCTGAGCACCTTCTGATAGTTAAGCATGTGGAAAACAAACAGAAAAGCCCCAAAGGTCAGATATTGTCCACTTCAGAGTTTAAGAGGGCTTGAAAATTTGACTAGAATAATAGAAAACTTTGACACAGAATGTTTTGATGGGCAGGTTCTTGTGATAGCTGAATCATTGTAAAGCTTGACACGTATATTGTGCATTGTATCATAAGTTAAAAAATATCTCCCTGCAACTACCTAATGTCATTCTATAGCTTGGTGTATTTAATTAATGTATCAAATTTGTGGGTTATAAGAGACTGTGTAAAGAGTACTGATAGAAAGGGAAGAAACATGCCGAGTTTTCCATCCCCTGTTCCTTTCCACCAGTGGGAAAGTTTCTGATAATTGAAAATGACTCTATAGAAAAAGAATTTGCTTTCTTTTGGAAAATGAACAGTCTCCTTAGGGAACTGGGGCTCTCTTCCTGCCAGATTTGACTTTTATGCCAATCCCAAGAACAGCATAGCAATGTTTTTTTATTGTTCTGTAAGAAAATATACCTGTATAATAAGCGTTCTTGCAGTTAATAAAATCCCTTCGCACCAGGCGTCTTTGTTAGTTAGCATGCACTGGGTTTCACGCTATTGTCTGACTGGCAGGCTTTAGCTGCTTTTTGTAATACCACAAGCACATATCAGTCCTTTTACAGCTGAAGTGAAAATCCTTAAGCTTTCTTTTGACTGAGACCATTCTCTATGCATTAAACTTCACCTAAATACTATAATTAAGTCTATTTTTTCGTGTCCCACATCTTCTCAGTATGTTACCTTTAAATCACATGGGTATCATGGAATTGATCTGCTGAGAGCTAGTGGGATTTCAGAAATGTCCTCTAAGGAGGTGCTTCATAACATGCTGCATACAGAAGCAGTCAGAAAATTCAGCTGAACTTGTATGAAATTTTAAGAGACTTAAAATATTCTGTATTGATTTACAAAGAAGCCACCAGACTTACATTGCTTCATGCAACACTACTGACAACTTTCACACAGACAATGGAAAAAGAAATTTGGACTCAACTCAGAAAAAGCTGTATCTGCTCTTATTGCCCATCTTGCAATTTCTTAATGCTTCAGCTGGGAAGCTGACCTCAGATACATTCAGACTAAGTAGTTTTAGGAGGTACTGAAGTGGAAGAAGCAGTCAGAGGTTCAAGTGCATCTGTAGGCTCAAGCCAAAACTCTCAGATTTATGTGGTTTATGTTAGTAATTTTGATTCATAAGTAGAAGCTGCAGATATTTGGTCTCAGTTTTAAGTATCTGCAGTTAACACAAAATTGAATGGGGATTTCAGATAGGCCTAGTTATCCCCAGCTATAGTTGCAGCAGTTCTCAAAGGAGCAACTGTCAAAATATGTATTTCGATATTTAACTTTAGACAGCTAAATGTAGTTTTTGTGGTTCATTGATTTATTTTTTTCTCAACATGAACCATATCTCTATCAGAAGTTCTGTTGCATTCAACTCCTGCTTTCTTACTTGGCTGGGTGCTGCACAGCCTGATTATTCTCAGCTCAAGTGTTTCGGGTGGCTGGAGTTATTCATGCCAGCCTTGTGAAAACAGTGCAGACACAAAACCCACACCTGATTCTTTCCTATTTGTTGCATTACCTTTTTTTGATTTGTTTTCCAGGCATGGATTGATGGGCTAGAAACAATTCATTTTTTATATTTGTAAATAAATTGGAGGGGGCAAAGAATCTGTCTCTATTGCGAGAACGTATTTGAAATTGAATTACTGTGAAACAATAGAAATCTATTTTTAGGAAAATTTCTCAAGCTATTTCATCACTTGTTAAACTTAAAAGTACCATTGCCTTATTGGTTCTAATTAGAGATATAAATGTCTAATCTTCTATTTATGGATTTCAGTATTTATATAGTTCAAGCTATATGTTGAAGGTCCGTGACAGATTCTTATACGTCTGCTACTTCATAAGGGAAGATATAACCTATTGTCCTTGTAAAAATGAGTTCACTGCCAGAGTAGTTCACAAACTGTGTTCCTGAAGAGGTGCCTTTTGCTGTTCTGTGAAGGACTAGTAGTCTTTGTAGTCAGGTCCTTGTCAACTCTTGATGAGCTATCTTAGAGAATTATTGAATATGCTGAATGCTTCCCTAATGCTAATTTCATACACACAGTTTGAATAATTGCTAGCCAGGTGACACACCATTGCAAGCCAGAAAGAAAGATGGTTCTAGGACCTATGAATTAAAGACAGGCTAAAATCAGCCAGTCTACAGGAAAGATAATGACAGTGATTTTTGTGGAATTTTATTTTGATTTTTTTAAAAAATGAAATCTAAACCCACTGAAAAACAGGTTTGCACTTGTCCTTTTTATGGGTAGATAGTCCTTTCTCTTTATCTAGAGACTGGAAAGAACCAAATCGCCTGGTCTTTCCCCTGGCATGTGACGAGTCCGTTGAGTCTTTGCAGAACAATAGGGTAAATTCAATTGATCCAATTTTACTGTAGGTTTATGGGACCAATCCTGGCAATGCTCTGTGTTACCACACGACGTCATTCCAGAAAAATGAATACACTGCATAGCCACACCATTAGTTCTGGCCCAAGTGACTGTTCTTTTGTATCCTTTTTGAAAATTGAATCTATATACTGTCAATTCTGCTATTCACAGGTGAATTATCTGGCTTTTGGATTAAATGTGTTCAGTTTCCCAGCAAGTGGGACATTTTATTAGATGTAGTGTGGTGCTGTTTTCTCTGCCCCTACTGTATGACTTGATGAGGTTGACTGGAAGATGAACTCTTTATTTAAAGTCTAAATATAGGACAGTATGTTTACCAAATGCACTGATGGTTTAAGTTTCTGCTTTTATCTGATTTATGGCACTGCATACATGCCCTCTGCTCCCTTGCTCTTTTGCGCACCTAGAGAATCCATTTGGCTTTTTGATCAGGGAGGAGGATCTGGCACTTAGGACTTTTGCATTTCTCCAGGCAATTTTCATTGTTTGACAGGCACAGGAGCAGTGGGCAGCACCGAAGGTACCATCAAGAAAGGATGGAACTGTGCTCTGGTGGGTTTTCTTTTCAGCTTTAAAAATTTCTTCTTCTGATGTGAATATCACAGGTGATTGATGTCTGAACTTGGTGAGAGGGAAGTATTATTGTCATTGAGACTACCTGCAGTGTGTTGTTCACAAAGAACTGGTGCATTACCTTGTTTATCTTCTCTGTTGCATTGGTGGCATATATTTCAGGGGGAGTAGAATTGCACTATAGAAGGTTGATTGGCAACTGATAGCCATTATTGCTGCTTAGAACCATCCTGTTATCTGCATCTCCAAAGTAGTAGTCTATTTTAAACCTTATAAAGTGCAACACATTAAAATATTAGACTAGTAAGAAAGAATCTTGAATTTACTGGTTTTGTATTTTTGCTGACTTTTTACTTTTTAATCTTCTGGAACTGTGTCACAGAGGTTTGAATTATCTATTTGATAAGAGACACTGGAGACATTACATGAAATGAGCTAGTCAAGTTTTAATATTTGGAATTAATCTTGTGGTGAACAAACTGTTCATTGCTGCTACCTGTGCTATTGCTAATTGATATATTTGGTATTATTATTTTGATAGGAATAATAATATCCACACAAAGTGGCACTATGTGCCAGATTCTTCAGATAGGTTTATATCAACGCTAGAGCAAAGAAAAACTGGGGGCTTTATAGCTAGATGATTCTTTTATATTGTTTCCTGTATTTAGTGGAGATCTGACACTTGGCTACCTTAAGCAGTTTAAAACTACTTAAGTTGGTCTTATATTTATTTCACAGTATACCAACATACATGGTAAGTTAACCTTGGTTTTCCAAGACTCGTGCGTCGCTATGACCTAGCATTACCCAACGATACCAAACACTATCATGCACAACAATTACGTATCTGTAATCTGAGGGAACGTTTCGGCATTTTAGAAGCTGAAAGTGATTGTGTTCAGACTGCTTTCTTGAAGCTTTCTGCTTCTATTTGCCATTGTCTTTGAAAGTCCATCTACTATAAGCAACTCCCCATTGGATCTGTATTTTCCACACATGTAATTAACTTGAAAATTTCAAGTGCTAGGATACAAATTTTTTTTTTTTTTTTGTAACACAGCAGGTTGCAGCTGTGTTACTCTGTTTCTGCCATGACCACATTCTGCATATAGACACATTCAAAAATCTCTTTCTCTCTTCTAAAAATGTCTAGCTACTGTTCTTCATTTACATCGATGTATTTGCTTTAGGCCCTATTGTATTAAACACTGTTTTGATTCATGCAAATCTTGCCGCAAATTATCATTGATTGAGGCATTCAAGCTACAGAACCCCAGAGGAAAAAAAAGGAGCAAAATGCTGGGAAGACAGCTTCCATTAGAAATCACTTTGTGCTTTGCCTGGTATCTTGAACTTTGGTGTTCAAGCTTATATCTTTCTACAGGCTATATCTTTATCTGCTTTATATCTTTGTAAGTTCAAAGCTTACATCTTTCTGCAGGTTTTTTTTCGAAAAAATGTACAAAGCATTGTAACTGATTCAGAACAGAGTTGGCTATTTTCTAGGTTTTGATTGGTGGCTCAGTTTGCATCATCTTATACTGGTGTGACTGAACCTCTACATTCTGCACTGGTGCAGAATTCAGTTTCTGTGGCAAGTTTGGCAGCAAGGTGGCTTGATTCCACTGTTGTCACAGAATCACAGAATTATTTAGGTTGGAAGGGACCTTAAAGATCATCTAGTTCCAATCCCCCTGCCATGGGCAGGGACACCTTCCACTAGACCAGGTTGCTCAAAGCCTCATTAAGGAGCAGAAACTTGCACAGGGCTAGTAGTGAATATACATTGATCAGTGATGTAGTGGTAAACAAAACCATGAAAAACAACGTTCTGGCGTACAAGACTTGGCAGCATTATGAAGAAATCTTTATTGCACTACTTTCCTTGCAGCCCTCCATTTTACTGCACTGCTGGTGTTGACTCCCTGATCCCTTTAAAATGTAGGTTCTCACTGCCACTTTTCTGCAAATGGAAACATAGGCCAAGTGTCCATGGACTAAGGAGGTACAAGAAGATAAAAATCTGAAGAAGAGTTCTGGAATGTTCTCTCTTTATTTTTAACTTTCTTTACCATTTTTTTAAATTATTATTAATTCCTACCTTTTTTTTTCCCCCCCAAGTAATGTACTAAAATTTCCAGAAGACAGAAAAAGGGGACAGGTCAGATCTTAGTCCCAAGTGTGTCTTGTGTGCTGGAAAGGGGCAGGGTAGTAACCCATTGGGCACGGGTAGGTGTCGAGCGTATGCTCAGATGAACAGAGAATACACAGAAGCTCAAACCGTGTATCTCCTCCTCCTGTGAAGTTGATCTGTGAATGTATTATCTAGCCCCTTGATTCGGTGATGCTGAGTGGAATAAAATGACAGTGCCAGTGTGCAAAGCACATTTTCTCCAATTTGCAGCTAATCATTTTGGTATTGTATGTGTTAAATAATCTCTGTAAATGCCTGAAAATACAATTTAATGAATACCCACTCTTATGCCTGAACATAAATGATTACAAAGATTCCATATTACTACAGGCAATTAACTTATACTTATTTAAGATTTACTTTTTCATGGCCAGCAGGGATACATCCCTCCTGGGTTGTGACCAGATGTTTAAACATGAAGACTGTAATTTTAGCGTTTATAGCAAGTATATGCCTCGGTGGTAATGGATTTGACTCCTTCCAGCAAGCATCTCAAATCCTGCAATTTGGTGGTCAGCTTAAGGAAAAAGAAATGTGCTGCAAATGAGTAAAAACCAGTCTGCATCTCATATCAATGGATCCTCTGGAGCCAGCTGCATAACTAATGGAATCAGCTGCTGGCCTTTTCACCCATGCGGAGCACATTCTCTCTTAATAAAATAACTGCAATCCCACAGTCTGACGTAGTTTGGGAAGAAGTGAATTTTGGACTCACTGAAGCACAAGCCTTTCAAGCAGTATGTTTGGTTAGGAGTGAATGAATCCAGCGTTAGAGCTGTTAATGGAGAGGCAAGATGCCTAGAATCTATTTGCAGCTCTGTCATTGATTCCCAGCAGGAGCACGGATGCATTCAAGTGCTTGAAACTCTTTTTTTTTTTTTTTTTCAGTATCCATCTCCAGCAAGCTCTGTTTAATAAACATTCATTTCTGCAATGCCCCTGTCCCTAGTTTTATGTGCTTGTGAATCTAATGCACTTAAAGATACAGTTCCTAGGGCTGCCTCTTCTTTCCCTGCCAAAACTTAATACCACTTAACAAACAACATATGATCTCAAATACGTACAACAAATCTGTTATCCGGATACAGAAACTTTTTTTTTTTTTTAGTTGGTGCAGAATTCTGCATCATTGCTTGGACTTTTGCAAACATCGCTGTTACTCACTATTTCTGCAGTGACTAGATTAGAGTGAGACCATACTTGTGTCATGACTTTTGAGCCTCAAATATTATATCAAGATGACAGGTTGCACATATTTTCATGGGAAAGGAAGGTCATGCATACTCAGCATTTCAGAATCAGTCAGCTGTGTTTAGAAAAGTAGGGTCTTGAAGATAGAACTAAAGCCCTGAACACATGCCTCAGCAAGAGACCACCCAGTTCTTCAAAGGTGGAGCTTTTCCTTGTCATTTCTTCACCCAGGATTTCCACGCTCTTAGTTTGCACCAAAATTCCTATTTTGACTTGTAACTGTTTTTTTGGGGTGAAAGGAAAGTCTTGCAATACACTTCCAGTATTTCCCTAAGGCTTGGTTAGTGTAATTAATACTTGCCCAAACAAAGATGCGTCTTCAATTGAAATGGTAAACTCAGTACATTTTGTGCCTCCCTTCTGAAAGCTAAGATCTATTCCTCTTGAAGCATGTCTGTTACAATGGGCCAATCTCTGCAATATGGTCAGTGCAGCTGACAAGCACTGACATGTACCTGGACTGACACAGGTTGAACACAATTAAAAAAAAAAAAAACCTGTTCCCAGATCTGTCTCTTCATTTCCTGAGCAAGATGTGATATATAGCAAAGACCATATAATGCCAAATATTTATAGCTGTAAACTGGCAGAGTCTAAAACTATTAGTTTTAAATAGATATTTCAGCCTCTTCATATTGATACAAATCCCTAGTCTCTCTGAATGTGTCTAATATTGGGGCACATTATTCTAGTTCTTAGCTATTTACATGATAAATCACATTTTATTGAATTCATGTTTCATCAGGGTCATCCTGTAATTTAAAAGAGCAGCTGACAGAAATGCTTGAAAGGCTGAGGATGGAGCATTTATGCTTCCTGCAAGAAAGAAAGAAACAGAAGTGATTTGGGGAGTCAGCAATTCTAGGAAAGCCATTTGGTTCCTGGCAGAATAAGCCCTGTGTTATTGCTGTGCTCTGCTTCGACTAGGCTACCTTGCTGAACAGATACTGATATCTGGCAGCTCAGCCTCCCATGCTGCAGACATAGACACAGAAGTGTCATTTTTTAAATGATAGTATATCAGCCAAAAAACATTTCCCTTTAACCCTCTAAAGGATATTTTTGTATGTTTTTAAGCAGCAAGCAGGTGTTTCACATTTTTCTAATGGTATACCTGGAAACATGCCATCGTAGCCAACCCGTAATCATTCCTCCTCCATCTCATCCAGAGCTCTCCTCCCGCAGCCTGAGTTCATGCCTGGGAATGGACAGGCTTGTTGGGCTGCACTTTTCTGCTTGCTTCTGTTTTGATGTACTGAGTGGTGGTAATGGGGAGGTGCCTTGTTTTCACTCAGATTTAAGTTGTCTCTGAAGTTCGTTCTGCTACCCTTCCAGGACAGTGCATTAGCATCTGCCAAACTCTTCCGAGGTTTTATTCAGCCACCCAGGGCCAGAAGGGCTGATGGTGTTTTCTGCAGCTCTGTCTTCCTAACAACAAAGAGGCGAAACGTCGTGTACCTAGACCTCCCGCCATATTCCCGTACTTGGCTATCTGGGGAAACCATGACACACTAAGCAGCCCGGATCGATGGGGCTGGTTTTGTCTATTGCCAGGGACAGGCTGCCCGTAATGTAACCTCGTGCAAAGGGAGCACCCATGGCCTCCTGCAAGGGCTGATGCCAGGCGAGCCCGGAACCTATGGGCACAGGCTCAGGCGAGGCCAACAGTGGCCTTCTGGAGCATGGGATAAGTGAAACCCTGAGTGTGGGAGGCCCCTTGACGCCTGTCAGGCAGCTCAGCTGGTGGGGGACTCCAGCAGCTGCGTGGATGGAGGTGATGCCTGCAGTGAGCCCCCCAGGAGACTGGTCTTCTTGCACTGTGTGGACCTGGGATGAGTGGTGCGAAATCTTGTGGTATCAGGAGCGAGTCTTACGCCCTCTCTCTCTGTCTCTCTTTTGAAGCAAATCAATGTCAGTTTAACTGCCATGAAGGAAATAGCTATGTTAGAAATAAAAGGTGAGGCAGCTACATAAATCATATTGTATCCTTTAAGGGGTAATATCTTAACGTTTATAGTACTTTTCATAAAAGTGGAAAGCTCCTATAAGTGAATAAAAATGGGAAGATACTTTGAAAGCCTGAAGTAACCTCAGGTAAAATGAACGTTAGAAACAGCAAGTCATTCAGGTCCTTGCACAGCAGGGTGTGTTATCTGCTGTACCCACAGCAAGCTAAGCTTCTCAGAGTGGTGAGCTAACTAAATCTGCAGCCTCCTGGTCAGTATGGAGTTAGCTAGCCACAGAGGTTCACGCTTGCTCCTCCTGCAAGGCTGAGTGCAGGGTCAGTTATTGTTTGGGTGGGACTCCTTTCCTCTGGTGGCCGGAGCAGCTTCCCTCCTGCTCCACACAGGCCCAGCTGGAAACCATCCACAGCTTCTCTGCGTAAGGACCCTTCTCCTGAGCTGGGCTCTCTGCTGCCAGAGGCCACAGGATACTTTGATGGGACCCTATTGATGTAGCCTCTCTATGCAGTTGGCAGGGAAGACCATTACTAAGGTTCAGATAGTTGACCATAGAGAGCTGGTTTTTTGGGTGCCCAGTCCTGTTTTGAAGTTTTTCTAATTGAGTAGGTCAAAGGCACAGTGTTGTGTATGCGTTGATCCATTGACCTACATGGGGGGTGATTTTAAGAGGAAGCATCCTCCCCTTCCCAATTTCCCAAATTTTCTTCCTGTCTCCCCAGGGAAAACAAACGTGCCTGAAGACCAAACAGGCTCCAAAAGTTTTCTCAGCAGCTGCCCGAAGAAAGTTTCATTCAAAGAAACATACAAGCCAAGTGAGACCTGGGATAATTCAGAGTGGGAGAACAAAGCAAACCCAACCACAGATCAGGTCATGCTCCCATCCACTTTTTATCTTGCTGGCTGTGGAAATGCACTTCAGGTTGGCTTTCATCTCCTTGGGATTGCTGTTCCTTCCTTATGGACGGCTGGGGATTTGGGCTATGAAAGAAAAGTTAGCAGCTTTGTGCTCTGTGCATGGAAATGTCTACTTCTGACCTAGAATTTATCAAAAGAGCAAAGCAATAATGGCAATAAAAGAGCTGTCGGAGTTGCTCTGATCAGTAATGAGGAGATGCTCTCTGCAATGTTGCTGGAGGCAATTGCTAAGGCCAATTAAAGTAGCTTAGAGGGAAAAAGCCAGTCAATGTCACTTTTCTCCCTCCTCTATATCATTAACTATTCTACAGGTCAAAAATATAACTGCTTACTAGAGACATTCCTAGCCATGCACAGGCATAAGGACTCAAGACAACATGTAAAACAAGGGACGTGATCTCTCAAAATATTTTCTGTGTTTAGCACCTTTTCTCACAGAGACTAAGCCCTGGTCTTCACAGCACCTTACTGACCTTGGACATACTTGATTAAACATCAGTAAATTAGCTCTGTTAGTTTTACATTACTTTTTTCTTTATTTTTTCTTCTACGGCAACTAGTAACCAGAACATAAAAGCATTATGTATATTTGAAAGCAATTTTGAAACTGTTGTACTCTTTTCAGCTGAGGACTGATATTTGAATGAAATTTTTGAATACTTTTGAATACATTAATATCTCTATTTTAAAGAACTACAGATACATGAGACAAATGTTTTTATGGCGCTGTAGCATATTCTGCTAGGGAGGGTTACTTTCTGCTGTGCTAAAACTCAGGCAATGCCATTGAATGTGGTGGAGTCAGCTTGGTAAAAAATATTTTCTTCATGTGACATAGAATTAAGAAGCTACTGAAACTAAAAATTAAATCAGTCTCTTGGGTGCATAGCAAAGGGTTGTGAGCCTTAGCAGGAAGGGCTATCCCATTTGAAAACATTGTAATTTAGGACTTATATTATTATTTTTAACCTACATGGTGTTTGGAAAAGAATTGTCTATGGCAGACTGTCCTGTAGACCTATTTAAAATAGAAACATCTCGAAGCTCTTTTGGAAGCTTCTGACCTTTAGGATGTTGAAATAGATGGACTCAGGTCACATCCAGTCTTACTTTCGCTACTTTGGTACAAAACCAAGGAAATAGAAACTGACATAATGAGCTTAAAGACCATCACAAAAGCTAAAGCTGATGCATCCAGACAGAGCAGATGCTAATACAGGAGGTATCTCTGTGCTAGGGCCAGCCTCACTTCCACGTAGAGGTGATACAGTTGCTAAACATATCTCCAAAAACCTTTAAATATGTGTTTTGTCAGATCCTGAACCGAGCTCTAGGATCAGGCCATGATGACAATATAAACAAACCAAAATCTAGTTGTAAACCTTCTTAAACACAAAGGAGCTTCATCTTTGCATTTAAGCGTGGTGGGTTGATGACATTATGCATTTTAAAGTGGTCAGCTGCTTATTCACACCATGAAAATGTCAAACCGTTGGCAGTGCTGCGACTTGCTTGAAGATAAAAAAATATTATTTACAAATAAGAATACCTAGGATTGCTAGATACTTTTGAAATGTTTCATCTTCCACACAAAAGCCTCCAATGCCAAGTAAACTTATAAAACTGTGTGAGCTTATGTGGTAGTTTCGTTTTATATGAAATCATTGGCAATTAAACATGACATGTATTGATCAGCTTATGCTATCACTGATGTACATAATTTGGTTATCACTTATCATTGCTAGTGTCAATATTCATAAATTCAATTAATTTTTTGGAACAAATATCAAGCCCTTTTTTACAGTCAATTGAAATTTTGTTTCAGTAACTATTTGTACCAATAGACTGGATAGGTACGTGTGACTTGTAAAGAAATACTTCCTTTGCATGGTTCTAGATTTCCTTCACTTTAGCTGTAGTCTGATGGCTTTTATATGGTATTTTAAAACACAGGAGGAGTAATCAGTTTCTCCATAATTTTCCTGAAAATATATCTAGAATCACAGAATCACAGAATGGTTTGGGTTGGAAGGGACCTTAAAGATCATCTAGTTCCAACCCCCCTGCCGTGGGCAGGGACACCTTCCACTAGACCAGGTTGCTCAAAGCCACATCCAGCCTGGCCTCGAACACTTCCAGGGATGGGGCATCCACAACATCTCTGGGCAACCTGTTCCAGTGCCTCACCACCCTCTCTGTGAAGAATTTCTTCCTGATATCTAATCTAAACCTCCCTGATTGCAATTTATACCCATTACCCCTTGTCCTATCACTACAGGCTCATGTAAAAAGGCCTCTCCCAGTACCCTTGTAGGCCCCCTTCAGATACTGGAAAGCTGCAATGAGGTCTCCTCAGAGCCTCCTCTTCTCTATTGATTTTCTACATGATTTTGAATATCCTAATAAATTTTCTGTGCATCAATAGGTATCCCCTTAGTACATTTCTTTAATCTAGAAAATGTGGCAATAAATGTGGTGAAATTTGAAAACCACTTCTTTCTGACGTTTGTTTCAATTTCCAATTGGGATGAAATTATACTTTGCTCTTTATAGGGGAGCAAAGCATAGTGTCATTACAATGTTTTATTCAGAGTATCTTTCATTCCCTTTAATGCACTGAAATGTCTTTTTGCTTGTTTAAACACTCAGGAGTGATGGCTTCATTGAACTATCCCATTCATCAACAGCTCGATTCACGCCTACCGCTGCCTGGCGTTGAGAATCTGTTGCCAAAATCTGTCAGACAAAAAGAAAGTCTTCTTACCTCAATGACAGATGGTTTTCCTTAACAAAGATTTTTCTGCCTGTAAAATGCTGTCTTTTCTATTTTTTTTCAGTCACAGAGTTATACTAGATAGCCACAGCATCATCAATACAGGGTGGTTCCACCAGGCTGGGCCAGCAGGTGAGAATACATAAAGAGCCCACTACAGACATTGCCCCGTCACATCCTTACGGTGCTGTATCATGATGTCCAGCTCTACTGAAATGGACTATACTAACTCAGGTCCCATGCCATGCTAATGCAGTTATGGGATTCTCCCAGAGCTGAGCTGATTTGTCTCTGGCTCCAGTGCGGCATGGCCTGCCCTGTTCCTCCGGGTGCAGCAGAGCATGGACACACCTCTAGCCTATACACCAGACTGCTGAGGAAAAGAAGTCTGGGCAGAGTTTTTTGCTTGTCTAGCTTTTCTAGGCCACATTTAATAACCTTTGAATTCTTTTGGCCATTTCCAAGTACATAAAAACACATGAAGAATATTCTCAAAGACATTTTCTGGAGCGGGGGGGGGGGGGGGGGAAATCTTTCGACACATACTGAGGAAAGCTGAAAGAACAGAAGATGAGAGGAGTTATACAGATTTTAGATCAGTTTCTGCTTTTTGACAGTGTTAGCAGATTTTTAGATGTAAAAGGCAAAATATCCTGCCAGTTACATCTGTGTAACATTGACTTCAATGGCATTTCACAGCTAACAGAACACAGAATTAGAGCCAACATGTTGCTTCTCACTAAACACGTCCTAATACCTTTACCTTTCAGGGCTTAGGCATCCTGTTTGCTAGAAAAAGGTGAAATAGAGCCATAAGACGTTTCTGTTGCCTTTTGCAATGACATAAAAGAGTGAAGCTACGCAGATGAATAAAATCCTTTAGCAACAGCAGGAGTGTTTGTTACCCATGAAAGCTATAATTCACAGGGATGCTATCATCTCGAGTCTCCCCTGAAAAACAAAATCCTCTCTTATCATCACATTTACTTTCCTTCTCCTCCCTCTGATTTTATTATTTAATTTTGTAGTTCTTTTACCTATCTCTGTGACAAAATTTAAGAATCAGTTAGTTTGAAAGATGTTATGTACAATACATTTGATTGATATTGTGTTTTCTATGTGAATCTATCTTCTGTAACTATGAAAGCTGGTAAACCTAGCTGTAATAAAAGCTATAACAGATAAATGCTCTCAGACACAGAACCTGTCTTGACTGCCAGTTTATTCCATTTTCTTCAGCGCTATGTGAAATTGGTCTCTTTTGCCTTCCAGAATAGGCAAAAGTTCTTCATCTTTTATCCTGACTACTCTTGCCTTACTCCAGCAATTCAGTTATATTTTCGGTCTGTTGCCCAACAAAGTCAATAGATTTTGTATAGGTGTAAGAAGAGCAGAATTTGCTCCAGTTGTCCCAAACATACTGTGAAAATACTAATGTGTTTACATAGAAGCACAAGTCTGAAAACACAGTAAATCAGCCCCATGCTGTTTCAGTGTCAAAAGCAAGAATTACTGAAAATGTTATTAAATTATTTTAAAAATGGTAAATTACGCAGTAAATGATTAACAGATTAGAAGGCTTTTGAGTACGGTTGATAATGTTTGTTTTATATCTCTGTAAATGTCAGAATTTAGATGTTAATCATGAAAGTCTAAAGTAGATTCAGATTTGGGTTTTGTTTACAAGTAAATACTTTTTGTTCCTTTCTCAGGCTATTATGCAGAAGTTGATGCTTTTTTTTTTTATTAAGGCATTCACACATTCAGACTGTTTTGTTATCCTTGTGACAGTTCTAACATGTTAGTGTTGAGGATTCTAAGCAATTAAAAGTGGAGAAAGTAATATTTTTCATGTTATACTTTTAATGAAATAAAAAACATTATTATATCCTGAAAATCCATTAGTCTATTGCTTTTAGCAATAAATAGCACGCTGATACAGACTGGTGCATTCTACCTGAAGAAATAATAAATAGAGAAATAATATACAACCATGTGGCTGTAGGACATGAAGATTACTCAATTACTAAATTATTTTTAAGTTTTCACATTGCATAGAGATTGATTGACTGCAATAAGCAGATTGCTTGACTTTTTCAAAAGCATATCCAAAAGGTTAACTGGCTGATTGTAAACTTTGCAGGAATAGGTTTCATTTTCCTAGGAAAAAATAAGTATGTAATATTATGAAGAGCTTTTAAAATTCCTTCAAAGATGTGACCTTTCATATATTATGCCACAATTCACACACAAATGTTAATGATACTGAAGATATTTAAAACTGTTTTTTAAAGATTCATGCAGATGTTCATTACTTTATGGGAGTAATATCTTCTTTTAATTGAATTGTGCTTTCAATTAAATTCTGTAATGTAGTATCAATAGAAAAGCACAAGCTACAACAGAGAATTTTAATTATAAATTCCCAAAGGAAATATGGATATGGCCATAATCCAGTCCGCAAAGTTGGGGAACCTGAGATAGTTTATACGTTAAGAAGACTGAAGTCCGCCCTTATGATGAGTCAGTCCCCTAAATTCAGTCTAGAAAGAAAGAGATAAGCATGAAATGCACAAAACTCAATCTTATTTCAGAACCTAATCTTATTTCAGACACCTAACCTCAGACAGTCCATTCCTGAAAATACAGTGGACTGGGTTTATATCTAATAACCCATTCAACTACAGAAAAATTTGGTTTATTTCCTGTTTCCATTCTCTGTTTATTTTAGAGAAGGCATGTTACTTTTCACATGGAATAGTGAAAAGAAAGGTAGGTAATACAGGAAAATTTGTACTTACTCAGATCAAAACTGCACATAGCCCTATATTTATCTTATTCTAAATAGGTGAAAAATGAAGAATACGTGAACAGGGAAAGTACCACAACACCACGTTTTAATTTTCTCAAACTATGTTCAGCTCAGAGACTACTACTACTACAAACAAATGTGACTTCTGTGTATTTGATAATCCTCTGCTGAATTCTCTTCCTTAACTTTGTCACCTGAAATAATGCAAAGTCATTATCTGAATAATACTGTCAAGTGATATGTATTAATTACCTTGTAAGGATTCTCACTCGTGAGTTGGCCAGGCTCATTGAGGGGGCTTTAAACTAGGTTTGAAGGGGGAAAGGGATAAAACCAGGCTTGCTAGAGATGAGACAAGGAACAGAAAACCTAATTTGTAAGAGCAATCAGTAGCCCACCTCAAGTGCCTGTACATCAAAGCATGCAATATGGGCAACAAACAGGAGGAGCTGGAAACCATGGTGCAGCAGGATAGCCATGATGTAGTTGCCATCACAGACATGTGCTGGGATGACTCTCATGAGTGGAGTGCTGCAGCTGATGGCTACAAGCTCTTCAGAAGGGACAGACAAGGAAGGAGAAGAGGTGGGGTGGCATTGTATGTTAGAGAATGTTTCTATTGTGTAGAGCTCAATGACAGTGATGATAAGGTTGAGTGCTGGTGGGTAAGGATGAGTGGGAAGGCCAACAAGGCAGACATCCTGATAAGAGTCTGTTACAGTCAACCCAACCATGAGGACACAGATGAAGCATCCTACAAATGGCCAGCAGAAGTATCACAATCGCTAGCCCTTGTTCTCACTGGGGGCTTCAACTTACCAGATGTCTGCTGGAAATACAACACAGCAGAGAGGAAACAGTCTAGGAGGTTCCTGGAGTGTGTGGAAGATAACTTCCTGACGCAGCCGGTCAGTGAACTCACTAGGGGAAGTGCTTCACTTGACCTGCTGTTTACAAACAGAGAAGGACTGGTGAGAGATGTGGTAGTAGGAGGCCATCTTGGGCTTAGTGACCATGAAATAACAGAGTTCCCAATTCTAGGTGAAGTAAGGAGGGGGCGGTCAGCAGGACTGCTACCATGGACTTCCAAGGGGCAGATTTTTGTCTGTTTAGGACACTGGTTGAGACAGTCCCTTGGCAGACTGTCTTGAAGAACATAGGGGCCCAGGAAGGGTGGTTGTCCTTCAAAAAGGAAGTCTTAAAGGTGCAGGAGCGGGCTATCCCCATGTGCCGTAAGACGAACCATCGGGGAAAATGACCATCCTGGCTGAACAGGGAGATTCTGCTGACATTCAGGGAAAAGAGGAGTTTACCACTCCTGGAAGAAGGGGCAAGCAACTCAAGAAGAGTACAGGGATCCCATAAGGTCGTGCAGGGAGAAACTTAAAAGGGCAAAAGCCCAACTAAAAATTAAGCTGTCCACTGTTGTGAAAAACAGTAAAAAATGTTTCTACAAATACATTAGCAACAAAAAGAGAGTCAAAGAGAATCCAATCCTTTATTGGATATGGAGGGAAACATAGTGACACAGGAAGAGGAAGAGGCTGAGGTACTGAATGCCTTTTTTCCTTCAGTCATTAATAGTCAGACCAGTTATCAGCCCCCTGATCTGGAAGACAGGGATGGAGGGCAGAATAGTTTATAGTATGGTTGTGGCTTATGCCATGTCAATTAGACTCATTCTCTGAGAACAAACCTAAGCACATTTAATTCACTGATACAAATGTAGTCACAGAGTATCAGCAGGGACTGCCAACATCTCTAGCAGAAATGCCTTTACTGGTGCATTCACAGATGCTTCATAGAAAACAGTGAGGGACTTTTCAATGAGTGCAAAATATTTAATGCAATCTCAGCATCTTATGAAAATGCAATGGAAATACTGATAATATGGATAATTAAGGATAAAAATTACAGAAATGTTCACATGACAATGTTAATGCAGTTGAGGGGAAAATATTTTCTAGAAAGAGTATGTTGCTGTTTCTGCATTCAATTAACAGCTTGTGACAGTGAATTGTCATCTCACTTGGGTGCCTAATAGACAGCTCAGTTTAGAATGTACTCTCTTTGGACACATTTTTAAAGAGTTTTCTCAGCTGGAGTGTGTTTGTACTATTGATCCTCTGCCTATGAAAATTCAGGAAGGGAGCAACAGAAATGAGGTTTGTATCTCTCCTAGCATTGACAAAACTCAAACTTTCATTTCTGGACTGCAGAGAAACAAGTATTTCTACAGTATAGGTATCGTTTATACAGACAATTTTGAAAACCCTCTGATAATCCTAGAAAGTGTTTAGACCCTGCAGTATCCTGTGGAGAAATACTAAGAGCTGTTAGCTGTGGCAAAATGACCTTTGTGTAAGTGCTGACTCGACATAAACAAGAAATGGCCCAAGAACCACTTGACAAAAGGAGATGGTCTGGCAGCAACTTTTCTACTACAGCTCAATAATGTGTAAATTGAGACACAGGAGCAGTTCCACTGCACACAGTAAGATATAAAAGGAGAAAAAAAAAAAGAAGAATCTCACTCTAACAAACAGTGAAGGAGGAATGTGCGTAAGGAGAAGGGTAATTACCTGAGCTGAGACCTGGAACTATCTGTGTCCTCACTGTAAAAAACGATACAAGGATTCAAATAACAAGAAGTAAATGATTGATAAATAAATATATAAATTACATTGCTATGGATACCTTTGACGGAGTTCTCTCCAGATGGACTTGTGAAAGGAAACAAATATCACATACATGACTAACCTTATTCCATCCTCTCAAGGAAACAAACCACAACACCATTACTTCCAGAGTCTGTTTCAGCTGTGATATTTATAAGGTGATATGAAGGGCACAAGGAGATGTATACATGAATAACAATTTTTCTTTACAAGAGAAAGTTCTTTTTTCTATTATTAGTTTAATCCATAATTTGTTTTAAAGTAACTAACATTTACTGAGTTCTCTTTGCTGATGAAACAAGAGTAACTTCCAAGGAAATCAAGGCTAATCAACCTGACATTACAAAGAGAGAAAAGGTTGTTTGAAATTTTTTGTCTGTTTGTATTGTGTTTGCGTGGCAAGGTTTTGTTAGCAGGGCACGGGCTACAGGGGTGGCTTCTATGAGAAGCTGCTAGAAGCCTCCACTAGGTCTGAAAAACCAATACCAGCTGGCTCCTAGATAGACTCACTGCTGGCCAAGGCTGAGTCCGTCAGCAATGGTGGTAACATGTCTGGGATAACATGTTTAAGAAGGGGAAAAAAAACCTGGGCAAGAGAAATTACAGCAGAGAGAGTAGTGGAATGTGAAGGAAACAACTCTACAGACACAAAGGTCAGTGGAGAAGGAGAGGGAGAAGGTGCTCCAGGTTCCAGAGCAGACATTCTCCTGCAGCCCATGATGAAGACCATGGTGAGGCAGGCTGTTAGCCATGGAGGTCCATGGCAGAGCAGAGACTCCCTTGCAGCTTAAGGAAGACCCCACATGAGAGCAGGTGGATGCCCGAAGGAGTCTGTGACCCCATGGGAAGCCTGTGCTGGAGCAGGCTCGTGACAGAAGCTGTGGCCCCATGAAGAGAGGAGCCCAGGCTGGAGCAGGTTTGCTGGCAGGACTTGTGACTCTTTGGGAGGGACCCACACTGGAGCAGTTCCTGAAGAACTGCAGCCTGTGGGAATGACTAACATCGGAGAAGTTCATGGATGACTGTCTCCTGTGCGAGGGATCCCAAGTTGGAGCAGGCGAAGAGTGTGAGGAGTCCTCCCTCTGAGGAGGAAGGACCAGAAGAGACAACGTGATGAACTGACCACAACCTCCATTCCCCGTACTTCTGTGTTACTGCAGGGGAGGATGTAGAGAAAAGAGTGAGTGAAGTTGAGCCCAGGAAGGAGGCAGTGGTGGGGGAAGGTGTTTTAAGATTTCAGGTTACTTCTCATTACCCTACTCTGATTTGTTTGGTAATTAATAAAGTTTTTCCCCAAGATGAGTCTGTTTTGCCCATGATGTTGGTTGGTGAGTGATCTCTCCCTGTCTTTATCTCGACCTATGACCTTGTTGATATATTTTCTCACCCTGTCCAGCTGAGGAGGGGAGTGATGGATCAGCTTTTGTGGCCACTTCTTATCCAGCCACCGCCAAACAACTACACTGATAAAATAGTAGGCCTAGATTGTTAGGCTGCTTTGTAAGCACTTCGTAAAAGAAGTAACTCACAATCCAGTGATTACTTTTCCATGTGCTATTGCCAAGTTTGTTATTTTATTGAAGAAGAAGTAACTCACAATCCAGTGATTACTTTTCCAAGTAACTTATCCAACTTGGCTTTTGCCAAGTTTGTTATTTTATTGAAAACTGTAGTCAACATTGCATGTACGTAATTTTGAATGCTAATCATCATAGTTTCAATCAGTCTTAGGAAAGAAAGCCACATGGAAGGCCAGAGAGCCCTAACTACATGCCCAAGAAGTTACAGATGAACATTCTACAAACAAACAAACAAAAATGTGGCAATGAGTGCAAAGGTTTAATTTTCCACATGGAAGCTACTCTATGGATGTGAATTTAAAGAATATTTGAAAACACTAACTGGTAGTCGTGTATGAACCGTCACGGACAGTGATTCCAGGTGATCAACTTTCACTTGTTTTCCTCACCCAAAACTTGAAGTATCCTTGCAGCTTCTCAGCATGGGTCCTGATCCTATTTCCAGTGAAAATGAAGGCAAGACTCTCATTAACTTGAAGGGTATTGAGGTCATATGTACAGAGACTTAGGACGTGTCCTTCTCTCTGTGTAGGACTCCACAATCCTATTAAAGCATGTCTATACATCAGGCTTCAGTTAATATCTTCTCTTTACTTGCTTACATGTGGGCCTTGACATACATATTTCCTCAATTCACTAATAATGCTACAAATTTAATCAGAAGCAGTAGAAAGCCACCTCTTTCCCCTCTGAGCTCTTGAAGTGTGATAGCAATACCAAAGGTCTACTTGAATGACTGTTCATGCACTACAGAATCAATATAAAATGGTAGTTAATTGAAAAAAAGACTGTGCAAGATAGAGTATATATATATGTACATTAAAAAAAAAGAGTATATTGAGCTCAAAACACATCCTGAAGGGCAAATGGAAATAAGCCAACCTTTTTTTTACTTCCTAACACATTTATCACTGTAGTCACCTTGAAGGTATTGATATATCTATCTAAAGGCCCTTGAACGTAGAATATGTAGCCCACATGCAGGCACTGTGGTCTGGATTCATCTGGTACAGTTTTAGATGTCAAATTCAGTCGCCAAATTTGAATAACTAATGTTAAAGCTTCTTCTTTAGGCAATGGGGAGAGAGTCAGTCTTCCAAAATGTGGTTCAGTCAGTCTGAAGTCTGAATTATAAGATGACAATGAAATACATATTTCTCTCTGTCATCACAAAGTTATCTCCGTCAGCTACTGGTGGAACCTACAGACTCTAATGTAAATATCTTGAATGCCTCAAGCAAAGCGAGGTGAATCTACATCCCAAACCAATTGATTGTGTTGAATAATTCCAACAGATAGAAATGAAACACTAGAAGACTGTATGACTTGTTTGAGTTCACATGGAGAATGTACGTGGGACAGAAGACTGAGAATAAAATGCAATTTTCTACCTTGGCTCATATTTAACTTATATTTTTATATATTCTCCCTGGGGTGACATTCATAGCTGTCCACTTTGGTCACAGAGGGTAGATAGAGAGCATATACCAGACTTGCATTTTCAAAAACCATTTATGTTGGATTCAAGTGAAGAACCCATTCAGATGGTGGTGAGAACATCGGCAGCAGTGTGATATGTTCTGGAGAGGCTGCTTCGCTTGTTTCTACCATGCTATAGTCAAGCTCTTTTCCACACTGTGTGCCATAGATGAAGGCTGCCTGGGTAGTCCCATAACTGTTTCTTCGCGTGTCTCTGACAGTGTAAGAAAGACCACAGAGGCAGCCAGACTCTGTCCTAGTTCTTCCTGTTCAGCTTAGACTTTAAAATGAAATCTGTTTGACTTGTTTGATTTCAGAAAATGGTTAGATGTGAGTATTTAAATGCCTTGTCAAAATCTGTATTTCTCGCTTTAAGCTATCTTTACATGCAGTAGAGGGTAAATGATTTTTACAGTGTCCTGCTTGTCTTGTACTTGACTTTGTCATGTTGACAGCATGACGCTCTTTCTGAAGCAAACACACAATGAGCTGTGTCTTGTTATATATGTCTGATGTTAAAAAGCAAAGTCAGACAAAGTATACCCCTTTGAATGGGCATCGACTGCTGAGCTGTTAACGAGCACCAACAGGTCGGCCTTGTCTGAAAGTTTTGCAGGACAGTATGCATCAATGAGGGAGGAGGATATAAACATCTACAACTTTGCTACCAGGAGAGATTCACAAGAGATACAAATCAGCATAAATTTACTCAGACACCAGTCTAATTACAATACGATATTGTAAAAAAAAAAAAAACCAAACAAAAAACATCAGTGGCAATGCAATGTTTAAAAATGTACATGTATCTGTGTTTAATACCAAAGAGATGTGTGGCTATTTCAAAATAAAATCAGACCTTTTATGTTTTTAATCAAAATTATTTTGGGGAAAAATTCTATAGCATAAGGAAGGGTAATCTTGTCTTCTGTTTTTGTCCTATAGCTCCTAGAAGCATGGAATACAATAACCAAACAGTCTATATAAAATGTCATTCTTTTACAACGGTTCAATTGTTATTTAAATTATCTTTTGTGAGTTACTACCCTGCTTCTACCTATCAAGGAAACTGTGGGGAAGAAAGCTTTCTACCTTAACTGTTAGTTTCACCCACATATAAGAGTTTGTTTGTAAAAGCTAAATCTGAATGCATTATTGTGCAAAAAGAATATTTTTAATTTAGCAGTGGAAGTAATATTCATTTGGAAAAAAAATTAAAAAAATTCAAAGATAACAAGCCTTATGAATTCCAAACTGATAATGGCTTCCAAAAACCTCCTTGGCTCACCTTTTAGACTGACATTAGAAAAGCTGTTTATTAGCCTTAAATTTTATTATGTTTGATCACAAGTGTGGTAATTCTTGAATTTTCTCCTTTTCTGAAGCATTATCAGAGCCCTCGGGAGTTCAAAACTTTTTGCTTATCTCTGACAGCAATTCATCTACCAAATAAACTTCAAAACAAATTTACTCCTCTTTGAAGTACAAAACTGCAATGTTGAGGTCATTTGCATTTACCCATTAAACTATAGTGTTTCTTCTTTTTTTTTTTTAATCAAAATGACAACCATTAATGACAAAAAACCTATTGAGTCTTTCTTTCTCTTTCTGCCTAGCATGAAAATTATAGAATGATAATAAGGAATCACCTCAGACAAACACAAATGAAAATGAATTTTGCCCACTACTGTATCTGAGCAGCTAAACATTTTCAAACTGCTTTGATGGCTCTTACTTTTTAAAAGGCTTTATCTGAGCTTCCATATTCTCAGCCACATTGAGCTGTGTGTTATTAAAAAGTAGTTAAAGTTCTCTTTTCTAAAGTGATTAATCTCACCCCAGCTAATCTCCTCATCCACACTCTGCTTCTAAGGCATAACAGAAGCTATTTTTCATTGGATTTCAGTCGAGTCTGATTTAAGGCTAGTTAAACTGTGTTTCAATTGTGGTGGGGAGAGATTCCCTCTGAGTGCTAAAATCCCATTCTATCTTCTGGGGTTGTGGGGCCATGGGGTTGTTTTCTTTCTTTCTTTCTTTTTTTTTTTTTTTTTCCCCCCATCCATTCAGCTAAAGAAGAGACCAGTCCCAGCTGGATGTAGGAGCACATCCTTAGAAATCCTTTCCCTCAGGCTAATGCATTTACTTACTTGCTTTCTTTTCTCCTTCTAGCTTCCCATGACATTCACAAATAAAGCTGTTCCACTATTTGGGGAAAAGTTCCCTCCCCTCTCCTCCTCCCTACTTTTTGCTTTGATTCTAAGTTCAGAGCCAAATATGTTGGGAACAGAAAACCCACACAAATAATTAACATTTGTCAACAAGAACCATTATGCTGCCAGCTGCAAAGCAAAATTGCATTTGCTACCGACGAAATCAAGTATGTCCTGAGGAGGGGTAAAATTAATGATGTTTCAAAAGTGACTGAGATACTGAAGTATATTTTAGTGAATAAATAAACAATACTAATAAGCTAACTTTATAAATCAGTGGTATGAATATCACGTTAAAGTATTTCCTGTTTGGATGAGGTGCAAGTTAGGGAATAATGGAGGAAATATGAAAACATATAGTGGAAAATTGGAATATTTTGCATCCGACTGTGTTGATGTTTGTTTCCTCAAAAATGTGTTCTATTAGAGCTTCAGATATCAGAAAGAATGAAGGGGGCTTTGAAAAGTTAGTGTGAAAGTATTTTTAAATACAAAAGGAAATATGAGGTGATCAACACACGATCCTTTTATATATTCAGCACAGCAGCCTTGAGCTGATAGATTCTACTTTCAAGCATGCAAGTATTTCTGTTGACTCCAGTGAGATTACGCCTGCGTTTAAAGATGGCCATGTGTTTCACTGCTTTGCTGGATTGGGGCCATCCTGCTCACTGTCTTGTGCTGCTTTGTCCTTGTTCTCCCTCAAATAGTAATGCTCATAGCAAGAGAAAAGACCATGAATATCTATAAGCTAATGCACCTAGCAGCAAAAGGCAGAATACATGCACAAAGAACAAAGGGGTAGAAAACAAATCTGATTTATTTTTTAACTAGAACTACAAAGAAAAATGGGGACATGAAAAACAATAGCTGCAATATATTTGGTTTGTAATACGTGTTAAAATCTTTGTCAACATTAATTAAAATTGGCTTCGATAGAAACACTGTCTCATTGAAAGATTGAAAGAGGATGAAAGAGCATAAACAAAGGATAATGTCAGCAATATATCCAGATGGGAAGAGGTGTGTAGCATGGTGCTGCAGGGATCTGTATTAAGTCAGGGATTAATATCTTCACTAACCCAGGAGAGAAGTAAATAGCATTAATTACATTCACAGATAATACTAAAGAGATGCTTGGAGGACAGGGAAGTAATACAAGGAGACTTAATTATCTTAGAACCAGCATCAGAAAATACCTGTGTGCTCACAAAATGCCTGACACAGCAGGTCACTCATCTTCACTAAAGCCCACTCAGAAATAATATAATTTAAAAAGTGAATTTTCCTAAAAATGAACAAGACTAAACATAAATATTAAAAATAAAAGGTGAAAAGACAGAAAACAGTATCACAGGCATTCAACAGAAACAGAAAATTGGACAGCAGTAATTCTGAGAATGGGTGTAGGTGTAAGAAGCGTCATTTACACACATTTTTCATACTCATGTGGTATGAATAAATCAACTCATTTTTGAGGCATGCATGCAAAAAAACCCACCAGGTCTTGTGGCAGGAAGATAAAAGCACTTCGGTGTATGATCGAAGTGTGACGGTCTTTAGAAAATTACATAAGATTCTGAGCAAAACAATAAAAAGAAGATATTAACAATCAGACTGAAGAGTGCTCAAAGAAAAGATGTAAATATTTTAAAGTGACTGAATGTGTAATTTTGTCTGTATAATAAGTTTTCTTGAATTATAAAATATATTAATAATATTTTTATACACTTACACAGTCACTTTGCAATAGATGAACCTGTAAATATATTAAAACATACATATAAAAGATTCTATGGTATTTAAGGTAAAGTATAAGTAAGTATAAGTACAATAAAATCACATTTTAGAGAACATTATTTTGATTTAAAGATTTATATGTAGACAAAAAATATATAAAAATATTGTTGAAAAAACCCTGTTGATTTCTTACAGTTTCCTTTGAGTATGTGCAGAAAATATTAATAAAGGTGATTAATTAGATTTATATTACACACGGAATTATTTTTATATACAATTATATTTCATTATATTTCAGTGGGGCATGTTTTACTTTATGTCAGATTAATTATCCATTGCTTTTGATGTTTGAGAAATCAGTTATATTTATTATGGCTATCTTCTAAGTATTTAAAAGTATTTAGAAACACCACTTTGGATTGCTTCATCATGCAGATTTATAGGGGCAGTATAAAGAACCAAGCTAGATTAAACATCTGAAGGAAAAAAAAAAAAAAAACCACCAACCAAAATGTCCTAGCAGTTCAATAGGTGGCTGTGTAAAACGGGATTCAGTTGAACATTTCCAGTTTTTGAAACATTAAAAAAAAAAAAAAAAAGATAGTGCTCTGAATATCCCAATGTGTTAAGACACAAATTGCCAGGAAGCTAGCCGTCATGATTCAATAGCTTTTTTTCTATGTCTAATTTGTAAGACTGATGTGATTATCAATATACTCTGAGCAAGTGGGGTTAGGGGATGTTTGAACCACATGCCATCTATCACCTCCACTCCCCTGCAGACCGGTGAAATGCTTTGCTGAACCAGGTCTTGATGCTTGCAGCCTTGTTAACCTGCAGGGTAAGAGCCCTGGGAGGATCAAGATCACTTCTGAACTCAGCCAACAGCTGAATTTTTAATAAAGCAACTGCCAGAAAGAGGGATTTGAGATCCTGGATTTGTTTCATTAATACTGTAGCTGACAATCATTTTTCCTAAGCTACCATTCTATAGCTGAAATTTCTCTGAATAGACTACTTTTAATAGCTCTGTCAATATGATTTCTTTCCTTTTTTTATAGGAAAACAAAACACAATGAAGGAAGACTAAGTGCTATCTGAAGTTAGGCTTTTTCTTAGCCATGTGAAAATGCAGATTTATCTTCCTTAAATATTATATTTCGGCTTCTCTTTATTAGGATTAGATTGAAAAAATAATAATTTTTTTTAGAACACTTTGAATACATGTATTATTTTTGATGGATAGATTGAGCCTTGCTATTTTAAATCTACACTCAAGGAACAGGTCAAAATAAAAAAACCCACAACTAAACTGGTAACCTGTTTTTGTAAGAGATAATACTGACGGCACCTCTCTGACTCCTATAACATCCATAATCATTGTTTATGGGAGCTTAGCCACTTGTGGGAAAACAATGATAATAAAACTATTTAGCAGTTTTATAGTTCACTGTATTTTCATAGAAGTGTGGTGATGTTAAATAAAGATGCCCAACAATTCTTATTGCAATAGGTGATTCGACTGCATTATTTCTATTGTATAGACACAAGGATCAGATGAGTTGCTCAAGACAGAAATAATGGTAGAGGCAGAGGCAGGATTAGGAGAGAAGACTGAAACCTAAGAAGTGTGGAGCTACTTAGCCAAGTAAAAAGTCTCTCATCATATTTTCTTACAAAACCTTTACCATTGTTCCTAAAAATGTTTGAGTATTTTAAGAACAAAACTGAAGCCAAAGTTATTCATATGTGTTCTGCTCAATATAGGGAGAGGCTTCAAAGTCGCAACCATCACATCTTTCTGCATCTAATTTCAGTAGCGGGATATAATTCAACAGAATCACTTTAAGTGGTATTCAGAGTGGCCAGCAGCTTCAGCCTTTGTATGGAGCATTTCCAATCAAATGCAACAATATTTCATCGAAATGTTCTGTCATTTATGTTGTACAAAACACAGAACCAGCTTGTCTTTGTAGGAGTGTAATTTGTGATATGAGTTATAAACTTGACAACAAATCTATTTCTATTACATTAAATATCAATGGAAAATATGGGTCACTGAACGAGATTTTTAATTCAAGTCACTAATATGCCATCAGTTATTAAGGAGGAAAGGAGGTTTACTCTGTGTTTTAAATCACCTCAAGTTTGGGGGATATACACTATTCTCACTTTTTTTTTTTTTTTTCTCTGAAAACTGTAACTTGCTGTTTTTAACCACAGGTCACACACACTGTCATTTCCGAGCTGATGCCAAATAAGACATAGAGAGGGATGGCAACACACTGCACAGTTTGCAGTTGAATTACCTTGCTGTCATACAAGCTTTGCTTTAGCACTAAGGAAACAATCTAGGGAGGGCAGAACAGAGCTTCAAAGAGTTCTTAGAAACCCCAGTAAAGCTATTTGTACTGGGTTCTCTGACAACTGTGCTTTGCAAATTCTTCTGAAGATGGTTGGCCCGTTTCCTCATCACTGATACAGATCAAGCCTTTGCTTGTCTCTGTAGATTGTTTGTTTTCAGATGTCTTCTTTCAATAGCACTAAAATAAATTGCAAGTATGACATTTATATCTTTCCTACTGATTTAATCTCCCTGTTACTCTTGAATAGAACAGGGAAGGGGGAAGGTGCCCTCAAATTAATGTGTTTTTCAATGCTCCTTTTTATAATGTTTATTTGGCCATAAATTTCGAATCATGAACAATTTTTTTTCTACTTGATTATGATTACAATGTATTTTTTACCTTTTGGCCTAATTTTCACAGTAAATTTACTGCTCATGAAAATTCCTGAGTTAATCGCTTAGAGACTGAATTACACTAATTCACTCACAGGCTCCAGCAAGCTGTAGTATAGAACAAAATATTCAAGTCATTAACAATACCCCATCCCCTTTCCCATCCTCTTTAATTAAGCTATTCTTCTCAAAAGATAATACAGATTGAAGTTATCAGTGGTTTTGCAGCAGTTGTGGCTGTGGAAACTATCTACAGTGGGAGTAATGTGAAAGGGAAGCTCCACCGGGATGAGGCTGACAGGGAACAAGGGAAGAGAGGGATACATGCCACTGTCCTGCCGCCAATCTCCTACTGTCTATCAATTTCCACCACGGAAATGAGGGAATAAGAGAGAGAGAAGGAAGGGAAGAGAAAGGCAAATGAACTGATGAGTAGATTTCACACTGAGCGCTGACTGAGCAATAAGATATTGTGATATATTCAATGTCTTTCCCACAGGCTTTCCTCTCGGTAGTGCTGTAGCTGTGCATGGTGGACGATGATTCACAGTAGATGGTCCCCTTTGCCTGGGGACATTTTGCTTGTCCGGTGCTGTGCCAGCCCCTGAAGAGTCAGGGACACTCTTATAGCGGGAGGGATGGGGAAGGCACATGTGTGGGTATGAGCCTTGCCCCAGTACCTGTGCCATATCCCAGCCATCTTGTACCTCCATGGTCCATACCAAAGGCCAATCCTTAGAGCTGTTTTATTTGAAGCATACAATTTTGTTATTTTTTCCCTTCTGTTAAAGAGAAGGGAGGAAGTAGAAGAAAATTCAGGTGTTATTTTGGTTCACTGTTTGCTCGTACTTTAGCTGGCAGAAGAAACAAAAGGAAAAAAAAAAAATTAAAATATATTACCTGACAATGGAAAGTGTTTTGTGGCAATCAAACACATTACTCAGAGTAGTATACTAACATTGCAGGGTGAATCTTCTTGGTCATATGTAGAGAAACACTGAGGAGTTCTCCCTTGTAACTGCAAAAATCGTTCAATTGTTAACGGAGAACTGTTAATGAACAATAAATCAAGGTCCATACTTATATGTCTAATGTATGGTTTTCTTTATGAGAATATCTTCCATCAAAACTGTTTTTTAATGAGAAAAGTCCCTCAAAGTTTAATGTAAAATACTACATTAAAATATACTTCAACACAGCAAAATATTAATAAAGTATACATCGTATTTTACAGTTTCATGGTAGTTATTATAGGTGCGTATTTTTTTAACTTAGATTTTAGTTTTTCATATACTTAGGGCCATTTTAAATATAGATGTCAAAATATGATTAAGAGAGGCATTTTTTTTCCCAAACATTTTCACGCTGAGCACAGCAGTTAAAGTAATTGCTTCTCTCTCTGAGAAGAAACATGTGGGTTCTTAAATTCTAAAGTAATAGACACCTTCTAGAGACTGAAATAATATGGCTTTCCTCAGGAGGGAAAATTGCTGTGCCATGGAGAAGGTTAATCTCCCCTGAAAGCTGTTCCATTTTGGAATTCCAACAGTTTTCATGGATAAAATTCTCCTTAAGAAGCAATATAGGATGGGGAGAAGAGGGCAGTATGCAGACTAACACCCTTCACCTTTAGCAGTTGCCCTAGCAGTAATTCTGCAGTGGTTTGCAGCTTTCCTATTTAGGTACCATTGAGTATGGAAGGATTCAACCTCATTTATGCAGATGTTGATGGTGAATGTTTGGGATGTAAGGGTCTGAGAACACATCCCAGGTCAGGTTTTGTCTTCCTAAGTTAACTCTGGCAGCAAGATACCACACATAGCTCGTGAACTGGGGTTCCAGGGTCAGCATTCAAACAACTGTATTAAGTTCAAATCTGAAGACAGGTAGTTTGGCATGAGTTCAGAGGTAATTGTAAAGTGTAGTCATGCTGCTAAACATGTGCACAGTTTTCCAGAGCTAATAAAAGGTATAACATATGGTTAACCTAAATTAGTCCACATCCCAGTTGTTTTAAATGAGTCTGTAGGCAGAAACATGATACCACTTGTAAACTTCAGCTCCATCCCTTCCCCAGAAGATACATGTCTATGTATTTTTTATCCAGCAATTGAACAAGGAACAATGTTTTGTTTGGAATTCTTGCTGAAAGAAATAAAAATTAAGTGACAGCCCCATTTTACTTGGTTATGAGAAAACTTGTAGAGCAAAATATGCACATGCAACTTGCTCCTTTGCCTAAGACATTGCTAAACCACATCTGCTTTAAGGCAGAGCATATCCATGAGAGTTTAAGGTAACCTGAATATTCTCAGCTTTTTTTTTTTTTCCTAAAAGTTCTGCCACTGCGTAAGATAAAATTCTACATCTGCTGGATCAGAATAGGAGTAAGATTAAAACAGAACATAACCATTTGACCTAATGGTCATAATACTTACTATATTATTTTTTGTACTGATGTTTTTCTTCCAGGTCTGTTTCAATACTTTATTCAAACCACAAGAGGAAGTGAATACCGTTATTACTGGGTAAGAGAGGGAATCTAGCAGGGCTGAGACCTGGAGTGTCACCCATTTCCTTGCTCTGAATAACCAATTATTTTGGGAGTTTCAAAAGAAGGTTTATGTTGTCTCAGACAGAATGACACTGATGTGGATCTTTCCTCTTCTGCACAGTCTATGGCTCCTGGGCTAATACAGACAAGTCATATAACATCATCATCTCTTAAATAAATTAGAGGAATGAAGACTTCTCTGAACAAAACCCACAAGAACTTACAGCAAAACTTCAAGAGTTTGAATGAATGACGAAGTAGTATATATTGGAGAATTTAAATGGAAAACAGAACAGATACCACTTTCAGTAGTAGCTTATGACAGCTATATTTAGCTAAAATACTTCTTCTAGAGACCCTAAGAAAATAAATGATCTGTCTGGGTTGCATGTGCAAAAGCGATACCTGCAGGAAAATAGAAGAGTGGGAAGATTAAAAAAAAAAACAAAAACCAAAACAAAAACACCAAAAAAACCCAAAAGTAAAAGCCCAGGATTGCAATATAATTAGTTATTTGTAGTTTGCGGAATCTTGTTTATGCTTGATTACCTGTGTTCGTCATTATGCAGAAACTATGTTGTTGCCTGTTTTGAGACATTTTGGGTTTGTATTTTCTTGCAGAACTGAGAACTTTATAACATTTTTAGTTACTTTAGAGGAGTTCAGTAGATTAAGTGCTGTTTAATATGGGAGTGTAGCTCATACATTTATTGTGGCTTAAAAAATGCAGAGTAATTTGTGGCATGTGTTTGTATCACTATAAAAGAATTGAGCAAAGCAAGATTAATGCAAATTAGGCATTATTGTGCTCAGAGGCATCTACTACTAACAACGTTCGGTGTAATGAAGAGTGAATGTTTTGCATGATTAAACTAGTCATATACAAACAATAGCTCAAAGAAACAAAGCATAATTTTAGAATGTGATTTTCTTCTTCCACACCCTTCCATTCCCCCCAGTAAAGACAGAATGAGCATGAGGAAAAGAGGAAAATAGCAGGTAAGACCAGAACCAAGAGTTTGAATTTCCCTAATGAAAGCAGGGCTCTTCAACGTGAAAACAGACCCAAAAGCTGTCATTGTAACTGAGCTTCTATGAAGTCCAGGCACGACTTGGAGCTGGTGTACCAATGCAGCCTAACAGCTGACCTGCACCCAAAACATGAAGTATTCTTTTCAGTTTTTATATCTCAAACTTTGTTGAGTAAGCCAAAGCTCGTTTCTATATGCTTCCTTCACAGTAAACTATATGTAAATTCCGGTGGCATCAGTACGATTTAAATATTGTATTTCAACGTTCCTGTAAACATAAATAGTTATTAAATTAGGATTTGTTTGGATTAAGTTTTTAAAATTCTATTTTCACTTTCTGAAGAGATAGATTAAGGGTTTCTAGATTTTTTTCTGCTGTATTTTAAGTATTTCTTGGTTTTGTTTCATTTTTTCCCAGAGGTAGAATCTGTTGTTCAATTACACTTAGGAAATTTTATTCAGGCCAACACTAACGTTAATGATATGTTTCTTCTGCACTTACAGAAAAAAGGATTCTGATTTCCTGCAGCAACCAGTACTCTCTTTATTCAGTAAGCATTTCCCTTATTCACTGAATATAAAAAGCTCTGATACTTTCTTTTGCTCAAAGTCTGATTTTACCAAAGACATTCAAGGCAGTCAGACAATTCTGGACATCTTAAAGATAAAATGAACCAAGTCTGAGCTCTGACAGTATTCCCTTTATGGAGGAGCTGCCCTCTATTTATTGCATGGGTTGTTTGTATTAATCCTTTAGTTTGGTTTTGGTCTTCATCTGAGAAACAAATCTCCCAGTTGTTCCAATTTTTCTCTCTACTTTTGCTATCATTGTAGAGAGGTACTGGAGTGCATGAGCTGCATGCCTTTCTGATGAAACTAGATCAAAAGACACACACCAGGAGTGCATGCAGAATCCTACAGCCATTAATGGGCATTCAGACTAGAGCTAATTTGCAGTACCTCCCTATCTCCCCTGTCCTGAAACACATACAGACTGCACACTGGGTCATAAGCACTGTTCCTCTACAGGGTTTCCTTACATGTCTTCTCTATGCACTACACAGTCTGCTAAAGTAAGCATAGCTTTGTTAGTTTGATGTTTCTTTCCTTGCTTATCTTTCAATGGTACTAATGAATTTTGAAAGACCTGTGTTTCTTGTCCAAATTTTTTTAGCTTTGTTTTGCTAATATTACACATTTTTTCTTATGTACCCACCCCTTCACACCTGATTTTTTCACTTAGCTATCATTAAATTCGAAGAACATAATGTAATTTTCTGTGATTGTAATACAAACTTGCACTGGCAATTCTTTCAATAAAAAATATTGTATTTTCTTTTCCATTAAATATGTAGTTAGTTTTGAACAACATCCTAGGTGGCACTGTCTTTAGATAGTTACACAATAATAAATTATGTTCAAAAAGCATTGATAGCATAACTCGAACTCCTCAATGCCCAGAGCAGTTAAAGAATCTTCATCTGTATTCTGTCATATTTTTCTACGTGTATTGGAGCATATAAACTAACTTGACATACATTATTATTGTTGTTCTGATTCTGAGGTGTCACTAAAATCCTATGAGAAACACTGGGATTATTTTAGATTTTGTCTTTGATACAAGTAAAATTCTTTCAGCTTCATACTTACTAATTATCTACTTCATGATTACTGTACAAAAATTCACAAATATTTATTTAAAATTACCTATCTGATATTTGATTTCCATCAACATTCAAGGAACTGAATCTTTTTTCACTCACAGAAATGCTTGTTTTAAATTCAGTGACTATATACACTGTTCTAAAAAACCAATGAAGAAGTTTTTCAAGCACTTGGTAAGGAAAGAAATAATGACCCAAATAATACATTGATTGCCATCTTTTCATTTCAGATGTGTGCAGAGAATAGTATTAATTTTCAATCAATAAATCATATGGCATTAAGATGATGAGTCCAAATCTAAAGGAGTTTTGTTGTTCCAAAAATGTCCTTATGCAACTGGACTTGCTGCTTCTCCCTGAGGAACATAGTGCTCCAGTTTTATTTCAAGGAAACTCATACTATCTTTCACTCAGATTCAGTTCAAGGAGTGTGGACAAGAGAAATATCTGGGAACAGTTTGAAGACTGGGACTTAAGGGAAAGAAGGCACATTATGCGGGAAGGCATGTATTATAAAGAAGTGAATGGAGTTATGAAGAACGACACATACACTCAATTTCAAAGTGCAAGTGGTAAATAGGACAGGAAGGTTGTAGTCTAACATTACTCTGATGGATATGTGGAGGAAAGTTTTTCTGTTTAAGTGCTTTTAGAAACAAGGTTGTGTCATCTGAGTATTAGCAAGCTGTGCACTCTGGGACTGGCAAGTATAGCACAGGGTATCTGTTGAATGTTGAATGTAGCACAGTGCTCTAGTTTAGTCAAAAGGTATATTTGTATTAATGAACTCCACAGAGGATTAAGGATTAACCACATCAGTGTTAGAATTTGTGGAGATTCTTGGTAATAGTACCTTAGTTATTTCTTTTGAAAACAAAGAAAACATTTTGTTTACAACTCGTGTCTATATTCATAACTAAGCCTCCTCTATAATTGAAACATTCCTAGAACTAATATGGAAATTTAATGATCTCAACAGTACTAGCAGGAAAGAGAACTGTATTAATTGGGCTTGAAATAAAGTATCTAAATAGTTTTCTTTATTAAGCGTGATGATTTCTCTTCAGAATATATGATATTCTGAAGAAAAAGAAAATAAACTAATAGACCTCTTACAGCACTGTAAGCAAGACAATACAATGAAAATTTTCATCGTAAGAATCAATACACACAAGTCCCAAGGGTAGAATACACTGGGAGTTATTGACCTTTCAAAAACCTGATATAGCAAATGTTTTCCATGCAATAGTGTACCCAGGAGACACAGAGTAAACATGTTGAAATATGAACAATTATTTAAAATTTACTACTACAAAAGAAAGGAAAAACTTTAAGCCAAATGCTCCCTTTTCAGGAGAAGTTTCAGTTCTATTTGTTAATTTCAATTTAGTTCAATTCTGCTAGTTTCTAACAGGTTTTTTTCCATAGACACTGGAATTCCAGCCATATGACTGTCTCCCATTAAATGTGACTGTGGCCTGATTCATCTCCGATACTTTTTTAATGCAAGCAGAACACCAGGAAAATGCCCACATCTTGCTTTCAGATAAAGCCAGAGGATTTCCCTGTATCATTATTTCTCTGCTACTAAATCTGTTGTTTGGAGCTAGATGTCCCACAATTATTATTATTAGTTATCTTTCCTAATGTCTAGACAATGTTAGCCAAAGGTCAGCCAGGTAGTGTTGGCAGAAGTGAAGATATATTCTGGAGAACTTCCTTTCTTTGCTTACTATTGATGATCCCCACTTTCAAGTTGCTTGGAGCTTTGAATTCTACGTGAATGCCCTGGTCTTGTTTGCCTGCTTAGTTAGCCATAGAAGAGAGAAAAACAACAGAAAGTATTTTCTTTTTCTCACTAGTCAGAAGTAGCAATAGAGATCCCTGTATTTATATCCTCCATGCTCAATGACTTATTCTTTCTCCTGGACATACTGTGTCCAATTCTGGGCTCCTCAGCTCAAGAAGGACAAGGAACTACTGGAGAGGGTCCAGCGCAGGGCCACTGAGATGATCAAGGGCCTGGAGCACCTTCCATGTGAGGAAAGGCTGAGAGAGCTGGGGCTGGAGAAGAGGAGAGAAGAGGAGGCTGAGGGGGGATCTTATCAATGCTTATCAATATCTAAAGGGTGGGTGTCAGGAAGATGGGGCCAGGCTCTTCTCAGTGGTGTCCAGGGACAGGACTAGGGGCAATGGCCATAAACTGGAAAACGGAAGGTTCAACCTGAACATGAGGAAACCCTTCTTCCCTGTGAGGTGACAGAGCCCTGGAACAGGCTGCCCAGAGAGGTGGTGGAGTCTCCTTCCCTGGAGACTTTCAAAAGCCGCCTGGACTTGTTCCTGTGTGATCTACTCTAGGTGATCCTGCTCTGGCAGGGGGGGTGGACTAGATGATCTCCAGAGCTGCCTTCCAACCCCTACCACTCTGTGAATCTGTGTGACTGATCTCTGCTGTTTTCTAGGCAATCAGAATTAGAAGGAGGAGTAAGCTTCACATTTTTACTACAACAGTGCCCTACCCAAGCCCTACAATGAATTTACTCCATCAAATTATTTACTCTAAGATAAAGATACCATTTCAGATTTGACTTATACGCAAAGATGTTGTTGTGTTTTTCCCCAGCTGGCAATGAAGTACCACACACACAATTGCTCATGTTCCCCACTGTGGGATGGGGGAGAGAATCAGAAAACCAAAAGTGAGAAAACCTGCGTCTTGAGTTTAATAGGTAAAGCATTAGTTGCGCAGACAAGAAAAGCAAAACAAGAAATACATTCACCACTTGCCATCGGCAGGTTTTCAGCCATCTCCAGGAAAGCAGGGCTCCATCACGCATAACGGTTACTCAGAAAAACAAAAGCCATCACTCCTTCCTTCTTCTTCCCCCTTCTTCATACTGAGCATTATGTCATATGGCATGGAATACCCCTCTGGTCAGTTAGGGTCAGCTGTGTCCCCTCCCATCTTCTTGTCTACCCCCAGTCTACTCACTGGTGGGGCGGTGTAAGATGCAGAAAAGGCCTTGACTCTGTGTAAGCACTGCTCATCAGTAACTACAACATCCCTGTATTATAACACTGTTTTCAGAACAAATCCAAAACAGCCCTGTACCAGTTACTATGAAGAAAATTAATGCCATCCCAGCCAAAACCAGCCCAGATGTTCAGTGTGAAGGAAATCCCCATTTGTAGAGAAAAAACAAAATGAAACAAATACTACCTTCTGGCTCATTGTTTTCAGAACTTCTGGTTGTTAGAAACCAAACCATGTAATTGAAATTTGGCATAATTTCCTGCTAATAAGCAGATATTAACAAAAGTCAAAATATATACTTTTTGTTTGCTTGTTCTAAGCTTGATTTGCTTTACTTTCCTCCATGGTGTGCAGTATTTTCTTAATTCTATTTCTAGAATTAGCAATAATAAAGAAAATTTTTACAAAGTTGATTTCTTATACTAAAACCACTGTACGCTAAAGTAGCTACTGTTAGAATGTTATCTTTAAAAACCTTATCTGATCACCTAAAAGCACAGAGTCTGATTCCTCTCCCTGTTTTCTCTTCTGCAGAGATATAAATTAAAATATGATACATAAATGAAAATATGATATATAAATGAAAATATGATATAGAAATAAAAATATTGATCTATGCTGCAGCAGGTACCCTGCTTTTCTACTATGGAAGGAAACATTTCTACCTATGTAGCTCAACAGTTTATTTTGTGATTTGTTCATGAGTATATGCCTTTATGCACACACAGAGATACAGAACTAAGAAAAATGATTCAGAGAGAAAAAGGATAAGCAGGCTACGAGTACTCATTCCTGTGAGAAGAATTTGATCAGGCTGGGACTTTCCAGCTTGGAAATTATTAGAAGAGGAACACAGGAGGGATCTATTACACAATGGATTCAGTGGAGCAGGTGAATAGGGATGGAAAAATCAAAGTTTTACATAAGAGAGAGATGAACACAATAAAATTATAATGGACCACTAGAACAAACTAGGCATATAGCGCATATACATTGCAGAATGAACTGCCACATGATGGGTCCAGGAAGAAACTGCACAGCTTCATGAAAGGCAAGATACATGTGTACAGCCTTTTGCTTCAGATGCCAGATTTCAGAAAGCTGAGAATATATACCCTGGAGATAATCTCTTGTTCTCTCTCCTTAAGCACTTAGGTGCGATACATGTCAATTATATCCATTCTAATAAATTAAACAGTGCCTGGCACCATTCTGAGGTATTTTGTGCCAACCAGCACAAAACAGCATAGGTCTGTTCTATTAGACTCTCTTGCCCTAAAAAGAGAGTGGCCAAACCCAGACTGTTTATTCAGAAAGATTCCTGGTTGGCATTAAATCGAATATGATGTCCAGGAAAGATGTCTCAAATGATGTACTCTGTGTTGCAGAGTACTAGTTGGCCCGGGCCAAAGGTAAGCCATATACCTTTCAAAAAATTTAATGGGAGGGATAATTATATCCATTATCCAAGAATTGTTTAACATCCTGCTATAGACATAGCTTTCTTGTACTACACACACAACACTAAAAAGACAGCAGTGATAAATATAGCAGGAAGGTGAATTCCATTCTTCATTAATGTATAACAGATAATTTATATTTTTAGTATAATCTTCCTGCACAGGCAAGAAGTGTTGATAGAAATAAAAATAATTGCTGAAGATCTTATAAATTTTCTAAATATTCTTTTTCAAGAACAGCAAAGCAATAACAAGGAGAGCAACATTGTAAACAGTACTGCTTTAAATCCACTTGCCTTTTCTCCTGAAGGAAACAACGTAATTGTACCAAACATTGCATTACACAAAAGTATAAGTGCTAAAATTATACAGATAAAGAACAATATAATTAATTTCATGGTTACCTAGGTATTTGGGATATCCCCAATATTGTACTCCAAAACTAAATCTTGGGGTAGTAACGTTATCCCAGATAAACCCTGGACAAGGCAAATCATAGCATGTGTATCACCCTCAGGGCACCTCATATTTATCATACCAACTGAAATATGGAATAACAAAATAAAACCTAACCCAATTACATGATAATGAAATAAAGTTTCAGTTTAAAAAAATGATTTGGCCCTCTCTTTGTATCCTTATCAATTTGTTAATCTAAGAGTGGCTAGTTCTATACAGTCCAAATGACTCTAATTGCACAATTACAGCATTAAGACTATTCCATTTACTCAGCAAATTGATTGGCTAAACCTACCTAAGTACTTTATTATAATATAGAATTTCATAAGAAAATAAAAACAATGTTGATGTTCAGGCCTGTTGAGAAGAAAATGCAGGGCCAGGGTTTTAGCTAATGTAGATTGGTAAGGATCCACTAAGTTAAATGGGCTTAATTGTTTTAGACTAGCTGAAACATACAGCCATATTTACCAGTATATTTTGCATACTTTTTCTCTTTCAGTATAATCACACTTCAGCTGCTCATGATGTTTGTTTTGCTATGTCTAGGATGGACTCATTCTAGAGGTATACTGATTACAGGAAAGGTTTTATATAAGGCTGTCAATTTGAACAATCCTATTGAAATTACAGCTAAGTCATTCCAGTAAGCAAAGCCTTAGAAATTTAATTGCTTTGTCACAAAGCTAACTGGAATAAATTAAAATGTAAACCTCAAACTTGCAAAACATTTAAATGATCAAAATAGAACATTAGTGAAGGATAAACTTAATTGTGGCAGTACAGAAATGATGCTTTAATAGTACATGACTTTCAAAAATCAATAAATCTTGCAGAACAATATTAAGCAAGGTGTTTTGCAGTCAGGTCATTAATACATTTATTCTGTGTTTTTGAGAGAAGTAGGACATTTTTGTGTCTCAGACTGTAATTTAAGCCTCTGTTCCTTAGGACTGGTATTTTTTGACTGCAAAAGACTAAGAGTATAAATGTTCATGTTGCTTAAGTAGAGAAAAATAATTTATTTTGCTCTTTGTAACATAGTGAAGCCATATTTAGGAAGACTAATGTGAGGTCTTTCTTGTGACATCACTACAATACTGGTTGATATTGTGGCAGTTATTGTTCCATGACTTTGATAGTCTTCATAATTAATCCTATAATGGAAAATTCAATTACTTAAAAACATTTGGTTATTTTTAGTTATCATAGAGTCCTGTGGCTGTCCTCTAAGTACCCCTCTTGAAAAGCATCTGTCTCGTGCAGGTTCCATGTCATGTTTGCTGGCCCCATGCAGCAGTACAGGTACACAAATATCTAAACCAGTACTAGATGACCATGTTCACACACTTGATTATCATCTATAATTATAGATCAATATAAATGTTGTGAGGACTTACAAATGTTAGAATTCCAGACTTGGACATCTATAGTGGCAAGTGAATAAGAAATTTTATTTTCCTTCAAAGCAACTAACAATGTAATTTTTTTAAACTCAGCCTTAAAACCTGGATAAAAATAACTCCTATAGTTTTGTTTTGAAATATCAAAATTTTATATACAAAGCTCAGGAAATAAATAATGTATATATAATATTTTTCAGAATGAAAAATTGATCTATTTTTCAAAAGGAAAGTAGCATTACTATAAGTGGTGTTTATAAAGACTACGAGGTTTCTAGAACAGCACTGGGAAATAAACACGACAAAAGATAAAATCAGTATGGAACCAATGTTACCATAGAGTGTTGTGCAATACTGTAACATCTACTGCTGTGGTTAAAAATCTATTTTGACCCATCAGCGACATGTCTACAGCAACAAAGATAAAGAATTTTGAGAATTAGGCACCACAAGTGGGTTTCAGTTAAACACCAAACCTTCAGCTGTCTATGCACGGCTTCCCCTACAGACAGTGGAAGCCTAGTCACGACAATCAGTGAAATGGATGGGACGGCAAATAAGAAATGTGATTCAGTTACTCACAACCAAGTGGTGGATTAGGTAGCCAGAAGCATCTGTATGTGTGGCAATTGAAAACCATCTTGCATCTGCTGTGTCCCATTATAATTTGTGGAGACCTTGTCATTGAAGCTTCGGCTTCCCCTACAGACAGTGGAAGCCTAGTCACGACAATCAGTGAAATGGATGGGACGGCAAATAAGAAATGTGATTCAGTTACTCACAACCAAGTGGTGGATTAGGTAGCCAGAAGCATCTGTATGTGTGGCAATTGAAAACCATCTTGCATCTGCTGTGTCCCATTATAATTTGTGGAGACCTTGTCATTGAAGCTTGAGGAGAGATTTGTCTCCCACTGTTGTAAACATCTAAGATGAGGTTCACTTACCTAGGCAAAGGCATCTTGTGCTGTTAGAGAGATGGCTTAGATGGCAATCCAAGATATCCATGCAAAACTGACAGATACAACATACAGGGAATCACTGCCTTTCTGATGCAATGACTAAAACCTATTTAGGGAAACTTTTTGTTCAAAAGACAGTAAATGTTTATGGCTAAGTGACTGAATCACATCTTATATATTTACATTCTGTTGAACTGAATTACTCTGCTGGTGCTATTAGCTAGATCTCCTTCAAGTATAGGCAAGTAGGATGGATGGAGTTCAGTTGCTAAAACACATGCATCTAACACCATTCTTGTGCATCATGGTATATTTCCCAAGCATCCATGCAGGGCTCGCAGTTATACCACAAGAACTACAGAAATCCATACCTTCTGGGACAAGAACCAGAAGCCAAGGGGGTTACACTACGATATTTCAAACACCATTACATGTCTCCCTTTAGGCAACTGAATTCCACCTGCACATCTGTAGACATGCAAACCTCGATGTCTAACTATCAGACTGTCAGGTTTGAATACTGTTCTTCATAACAAAACTGCAACAGGATCAAAAAAAACCCATAAGTTTTTCATGGCTGGTAAAGTAACAGACAAACTACTTGTCCATTTCTTATAAATCTTTAATATAAACAAAGGAAAGTGAGTTTCAAAACTATGACATTGTTGACCAAACCCTGAAGTCTATGACATTAGGGTCTCATCTTAGAATATGCAAAATGCCTTAATTAAATTAAGACCTTATTTTTCTAATTTTTACTTTCATGTTTAAAGCACGAACTGTCACAGATCTTGAGTTTACAGAATGTAGCATAGGACTATTCTGAAACAGATATTACTTGAGAAAGTATTTATAAACTAAGGAACATAATTTTATATAACAGTAACTGTACCAAAATTTTAATATACACTTCATATATAATATGAGTCTTATCATGCTTGTCTAAACTTCTTCAGTGTTTAAGGTAGATCTTGTTTTAGGAACACGGAGAGTGATCATGCTCACCTCAGTGTTAAATTTCTGGATGGAATTCAGTTACTTACAAGGAAAATGTAATAATACCTAAAATAACTATGATCAATATAAATTTCAGGAGTAGGGCTTGATAAAAGCTTTCAGATAATAGATTTCAGGAAGATCATGGCACTGAGGAAGTATCAGTAAGGTTCGCTCATTCCTGGAACTGTCTTTTGAGATGTGTCCTTCTTCTTGCCTTATCACAGGTGGATAGAGAAGCCATTTTCTCCTGACCTATCCAGTCCATAGCATAATACCCTGAGTCTCTTGGTTACTCGGACATGAAGCTGCCGAAAGGTTAATTTTTTTTTTTTATTCCTTTCTATCATCTACTCTGGATATGGATATTTTCTCTTTCTATGTCATAAGCAACCATCTGTACAGACACATAGTGGCGGATGCTGTGCATTCCAAGTCCCATTCAGCTTTCAGTAAGAGATTAAGTAAGAGGCACAGCTGCCAACCAACAGTAGTGGAGCACTCAGGGGCCTGACTCTGACTGTGTCCCTTACCAACACAACAACTTTTTAACAGCTTCATCAGCTTTAGGGAGAGCAACACACTGACAGGGTTTGTAGGATAATGCTGATGACTAACAAGACCTATTCATTGAATAATTAGAGATGGGAATAAGCACTAACGTTCAAACTTGGATTTCTGCTTCTTAACTAATCAGATTTAAAGAATTTGTATTTAAAGAGTTAATATGACTTATCACAGAGAGCAAGAACTACTAGTTTGGGATTCTGATATGAAGAAGTAAAGTGTAATTTTAAAAAAATTATATTTCTATAAAATACATCATTTAATGTATCATTCCATATATGATGATATACTCAATATATTATCGTTCCACTTGTGTGTTGCTTAAAACAATAAAATCAGGATTAAATATTATTGTTCGGAAAGCATATGCTAGTAACTACATTTTATTAAAAAAAACCCTCTTCTTGTGAAGGAAAAAATATTAACCGTGAATTTATCTTCTCTGGTTAATTATTTTTCCTGACCTATTCTATAGTTTTAATCAATGATTATATATAATTCACAAGCTTCAATATATTCCAGTTTATTAAAAATGCTTTTTCCTTAATTCAATGTTTACATTAATTTTTCTTATGCTAAATCAGTTAAGGATGAGAAGTGCTACTTCCTTGATATGAACTGTCTTAATTTCTGGATCCTTGATGGAGATGTGAAGTTTAGGCTGCTTTCCTACTCTATTTCCCCATTGGTCTTACAGGAAGCAAGCATGCAACAGACTGGCTGAAATTGTGGATCTTTAATCAAATAAAAAGTTCAGGATTTTTCAGATTTCTTTTCAGAACTTACCATCATAGTATTACATGAGAAAAAAACTCAGAGAAATGTCTAGCTTCACAGATGTCAAAGCTGAGCCTTCAGTTCTGTGTGGGACATAATTAAATCCAAAGACTGAGATTGGAAACATATGGATAGAAAAACTTATATCTGAGTTTTTAATTATGTAATTATTGTTGATTTATCTGAAGGCTTGACAAGAGTAAAATTTAATACACATATGAGAAATAAAAATCTGTGGCAGTGTAGAACGTATGCAAGGCAAAGAGTGATACTGACATCACACAGGGAAAGAAAAAATGCCTGTTTAGTGTGCTGAACTAAAAATTGTGTAAGAGAAGGGAGTTACTTGATTTTATCACCTAGGAGAGCTTTTTTTTTCTTTCTTCTTTTTTTTTTTTTTTCCTAGAGGTCTGTTGTGTCTGTTTTCCTTTATTTTTCTTCCCGATAATGCAGTTATCTACTGTAGAAGCATACAGATATGAAATAAGTAATATGTTGTGCTCTTAAAAAAAAAAAAAAAAAAGGATGAAGTTAATAGTTCCCAACCTCCTTCTGCATTTACTGCTAAAGAATTTCCTTGCAAATTAAACAGTGTATGGACTCCTGAGCAGGCACTGTAATAACTGTATTTCAGGGAAAAAAGACAGGAAAAATTCTGTAAAAGTGTGTTTGCACTCCAATGACAGTTTTCTTCAATACAGTGAGAAACCTTTTGAAGCATCTCTGATGCTTCTGTTTGATCAATCAAGTTATCCATGCTTCTGTCACCTGAAAGTTAGATAATTGTTTTTTCTTACATGGGGAAGTAGTTCAGTAATGCAGAACATAACTGTTTCACATTCTACGGAATAAAAAGGGCAGCATCTGGGGGCAATTTATCTTATTCTAAAATATGTTTTAGTTTGTTAAAGACCCTCTGGAGGTGACTTGAGGTGAAGGTGAAACTGGTTAGGGAAGTCTGTCAGTATCGTTCCTCCTCATTACTTTCTACAACAGCAATCCAGAATGCAATGTTGGATATTTTTTCATGTAATATATTTTTCAATAGATGATGCGGAGAAAGCTCTTTTATGTTTTCACATGTATTTTATAGGGATTTCTTTTCTTACCTAGTCTAACTCATTACATAAGCACACATTTAAATATAAATATAAAACTCTCTTTAAATCCATTGAAAACACTGAGATATTTTTTGCTGCAGATAGTTTCAATCTATATTCATTACATCTATGTCTCACAGGGGTCATGTGAAGAAAATTTCTGCGCCAGGAAAGATAAGAAAATATTTTTCCCTGACAAAAACACCAACATCTCTTTGCTGCTTTTCCTTCCAGAAATAAATTCTGACAGACTACTAGCTATTTATTTCCAAATTAATTCATGGAGCTGTAGAAAGGTATTTGCCCATTTCTTTTCTAGGTGGTCTTCACCTTTCTACTACCAGTCCATTTGATCTAAAATCCAGCATTTTAAGTTTATTATTTATACTTATTCTCAGCTCTTGTGGTTTAGACCCAACCATCAATGAAGTGCCACACAGCAGCTCACTCACCTCC